>NC_048302.1:40090571-40173600 GCF_013100865.1 Trachemys scripta elegans | reverse complement strand
TGTGTGTGTGTGTGTGTGTGTGTGTGTGTGTGTGTGTGTGTGTGTGTATATATATATCTTCCTATTGTATTTTCCACTGCATGCATCCAAAAGCAACAGGAGTTCATGAACAAAGTAGGCTGGAAGACCTTTCGCCCTGATAGTGACAGTGAGGTACAAAACTGTCTCAGAGAAATTCCTAGAAAGTCTCGAGGAGATCGAGGAGAAAGATTACTGGAAAAATGTAGTCCTTCCAGGAAGCCATGCTGTACTCCTGGCCTGAGGCAAAGCAAGATGGAAGTTACGGAATTATATCAACTCTGGCTATTTCCGAGTGAGAGAAAGACTGAAAAGGAAACAACCTGTGCTACTGGAGGTCTCCTGAAAGCGATGGACAAGTGGACCACTTTTTGTTTGCTCAGTAGTCATTTCAATATAGACACCTCTGAGGATGTTCTAAAACACGTTCTAAATTGACTGGTTACTTTGTGCTGCCTTGTTCAGCCAGAACTCATGCAGCTTGCAAAGAACTTCTTGTAAAAAATAAACTCCATAGGTGTGACTTTTGTCTTCTGTTTGGCTTGCCACATACATTTCAGAAAACAAACAGACACTAGGGTGTGTCAGAAGAGATTCTGCCATTTCTTCACTGAATTCATTTTACAATGCATATGAGATGGCAATATCCACCATGATAAATGTATTGTCCTATTTTAATCATAAGATCTCAGTCATCTAGCATACAGGATTTTTATTTGCTATTTTTTGTTTCCATTAAATATACATTTAAGAGTTCATGTAAGCACACAACAAATGAAAAAAAAAAAAAAAACAATCAAGTCCCACACAGGGAACAGGTTATATAATTTGGACATATGCTCCTTAGTACTAAAGGCATATCAGGGAAAAAGTCACACACAACTGTGATACATTTTGGGGGGGGGGGGGGTGGAAGGAAGAGGGAGAGTAGCTCCCTTTGATGGACACCCAGCCAGCCAGTTAGCTGTAAAACTATAAAACCCCTCTTGGTCTGTTCTCTTCTTGCTTTACCTGTAAAGGGTTAACAAGTCCACAGGTAAAAGAAAATGAGTGGGCACCTGACCAAAAGAGCCAGTGGGAAGGTAGAATTTTTTAAAATTGGGAAAGAAACTTTCCCTTTGTCTGTTGTTCTCTGGGCTGCAGGGATGGAGCAGCAATGCTGTATAAGGCTTGAACCAGGTATGAAAATTCATCTTTTATACCTGGAAGAAATTATTTGGATAGGGAATGTTTAGACTGACAATTAGGTTGATTTTTTATTTTGGCTTGTGGATTGCCTCTGTGCTAACCCCAGATGCTTTTGTTTGCTTGTAACCTTTAAGCTGAACCCGCAAGAAAGCTATTTTGGGTGCTTGGTTTTTGTAATTGCTCTTTTAAAATCTAACAAAAGCCTAAGGTCCAGATGTAATTTTTTCCTTTTTGTTTTAATCACATTTATCTTTAAGAACAGGATTGGATTTTTGGTATTCTAAGAGGTTTGTGCATGTTGTTTAATTAGCTGGTAGCCACAGCTAATTTCCTTTGTTTTCTTTCTCAGCACTTTCCTGGGGGGTGGGTGTGTGTGTAGGGCTTGAGAGTACTGCAAGGAGGAATTCCCAAGTGCTCTTTCCTGGGTTCAAAGGGTGCTTTTTTTTTTTTTTTTTTGCATTTGGGTGGTGGCAGCATTTACCAAGCCAAGGTCAGACATAGGTGCCAACTTTCTCCTGCCCCGGTAGGTGCCATGCCCCCCTGGCCCTTTCCCCACCCAGCCCCGCCACCATTCCAACCCCATCCCCAAAGTCCCCACCCTAACTCCGTCCCCTCCCTACCCCTATTGGATCTCTTTCCCAAATTCCTGGCCCCATCTCTTCCCCCAGTGCGCCGCATTCCCCCTCCCTCCCTGCCTCGCGAATCAGCTGTTTCGCAGCGCAAGCGCTGGGAGGGTTGGGGGAGAAGCAGGATGCGGCACCGCACTCGTGGAGGCAAGCTGGAGCGGGGAGCTGCCGGTGGGAGCTGAGCACCCACCAATTTTTTTGGAGCATCCACGGAGGCAGCACCTATGGTCAGAGAGAAGTTGTAACCTTGGGAGTGTAATATCAGCCTGGAGTGGCAAGTATTAATTTTTAAAATCGTTTCAGGCCCCCACTTCTGCACTCTGAGTGACAGAGTGGGGATTCAGCCTTGACAACAACTAAATAAGACACTGTTTTACACTATTATATTTTGGACACAGATCTAACCAGATACAGGTCTTCAGTCTAAAATCAGAACTTCCTTTGAAAGCAGAAAGGAACCAGTGTTCATCCAATACAACTTTAGGCAATTAAATCTTGAAAAGAACAGTTACCAAAATAATCTCTACTAAATTTTCCTTGAATCAATGCCCTTGAACATTTAGGTCAATTTCTCTGCTGGAATAATTTCATCAATTTCCCCTGACTACATTTCTCATAGAAATGGATGTTTAAGAAAGGGAAAGTCAGGAATCATAAGGTAAAACTGCATCACTTAATTTAGATATACTTTTCTTTATAACATTTTCAGTCTTATGCCTCTTAGGAAGGTGTCCAAGACTTGTCTTTTATTTATTGCTTGTTGTTTCAGTATGACCTTCCAAGCATACCAAAAACAACCTTTTCTTAGGCCCCTCAAGTTATTGGCAGTAGCAGAAATGTGGGAGTGAGGAGGGGGAAGGGACAGACTTTAAAGGAAACATACCTGTAACCCCTCCCTGGATATGGTTTGGAATAGAAGAGTACCCTACTCACTGGTGCCACAGCCTACCATGGAGGAAGTTGGTAAAGGGAGTAGAGGCAATCAGAGTACTGGAATTAGGAAGAAGGCAGTAGGGTGGAGTCAGGAGAAGGGGGAGGGAGAATGATTAACTAAAAAGGCAAGAGAGTGTGAGAGGGAGAGGAGGAGGAGGAGAAGGGAAAGAAAAATAGAGATACAAAGAAGAATGGCAGCAGAGGAATAGGAGTGCAATCGGGTGAAACTGAAGATGCAGAGAGATTGCAGAACCAGGAAAGAGAGAGTGCTTGCCTCACAGACCCATACTTCAGCCATGAATCCCAACTTTGTATTAGATTTCAAAGATACTCTCCCAGCTATCCATGAGGTGACAAGATGTGCATTATGAATGAATTAGACTTTTCCTATAAGAATGACCACATTTCCCCAATATTTCCATTTGTTCCCAAACATACCCTGCTCCAGGCATCCATGTACATTAATTTTTAAAAAGACAAAGCATGAACGTCATTAGGGTTACTATTATGATGTAAGCTTACATTTCCATATGAAAACTGAATTAGAAAAAGCAAATTCTTCTAGTATCCAGAGTATTTAAATGGGACTTTTCAGTCACATTTTAAAAAATAGTTAGGCAGCTAGGTCCATATTTAGACACCAAAACAAATGTCCCGATTTTCAGTACAGGGCATTCAGAGCGGTCAGTGACTGACGTGTCTGGGAGGGAAGGGAGGGGGAACCACACAGGCCCTTTATCTATATATAAATTTAATACCTTACTTTAGGCATTCCATGTGCCAAGGTTTATGGTATTTATATCATTGAGTATAATTTCATATTTTACACTACTCCACACACATTTGTATTATATATTCCTTTTTTCAAGGGGCATCCTAGAAATCTACAAGAAAAAAGTGAATGTACAAGGCACATCACACAGTAACACAGCTATAGGCTGTCTCCAACCCACTCCAAATATGCCCAGGTCAGGTGTCAGGCTCCTGCAGTGTTTCTCCGGGAATTTAAAAGGAGGTATTGGCAAATATATTCCAGAATTTAGAAACCAAAATTGGAAGAAAATATTAAAGGGTTTCCAGGTGTACTGTGTGGTAGGTTAGCAGGCTAAACTCAAATATGAATACTTGAAGTGTAAGCCTTTGAGGTCTGCAAATTCTCATTTGGACACCAGTGTAAGAGTCATTGTCCCTCTCTCTGCCCTACTCTCCTTTTTCTCTTTGTAGCTCTTCTCTTTCTGTATCTGTCTCCCCATTTGCTTCTTGTCTTCCTCCTCCTCCTCTTCTGTCTCCCTTCTATGCCATTTGCATTTCGGAATCAGGCCAGCAGCAGATGAAAAATAGGGCCAAAATCCTAGTTAATTTTATGCCACAACTACCTCTTTGTGAAAAGAGCCCGTTTGAGTAGGATCTTATTTTGTCTGCAGCTGGTGCCAAAGGTCTCATAGCAGTTCCTTGTCTAGTCAAGGTTCATAGCATGCATAGTACAATTCTAGTAGTATACTAATCAGGAAGCATGGTAGGGCTGTTACCCTATGATAGGAGACTGCATAGTAATTCTGCCATGCATAACTGATTTGAAGGAAATAATTCACCAGCAGCTCTTCAGTTGTGGGACAGGTTAATGAATTGCCACTGGATTGGCAAGTACTATACATAGACTATTCAATACTTTGACAAGTCTTGTGGCTTTTGTTCTCTAAATAAGCAAAAGGCTACTTTAGTAATAAGGATCCACCCACACAATTTCATGTTGGACAACAAGCCTCTTGCAGTGCAAGGTGTCTGATTGCCTATTCTCACTAACTGAGGATTAGACCATTCTGTGTACTGTGATTCCCTTGCAAAATAAAGGAAGTGAACTGGCATTCCCATCCCAGGACCCTATTCCTGCCCTGAGAGGGAGGGCACTGGGAGAGGTATTACCACTTCCACAAGAATACTGTCTGGGATATAGTTCAAGTTTTGTAGTATTCAAAGTATTTTATACTTGTTTTTACTGTCCTTTGATCCAAGCTGATTATACATGAAAATGAAAACTTCTACAAACATGTGCCACGCTCTTCTGGAGAATCTTGCCTACATGCTCGGGGTTCTGCTGATTGCCATATTTGGGGTCGGGAAGGAATTTTCCTCCAGGGTAGATTGGCAGAGACCCTGGAGGTTTTTCGCCTTCCTCCGCAGCATGGGGCGGGGGTCGCTAGCTGGAGGATTCTCTGCGACTTGAAGTCTTTAAATCACAGAATTTGGGGACTTCAACAACAGAGTCAAGGGAAAGGGGTTGGGTCAGCTTTTGTGGCCTGCATCATGCGGGAGGTCAGACTAGATGATCATAATGGTCCCTTCTGACCTTAAAGTCTATGAGTCTTTTCTTCCTTGTTTAAGATGCGAGCTTGCTTGCGTTAACAGAACCATAACTCTAGATTGTCCATTAATAATAAAGCTGATTGATCAGTACAGATAAACCTTCAGGTGTTAAGTTTAAAGCTAATAACATGAAATACTTACAATAGGCAAGTGTCATTCTATCCATTTTAGAGATCGGGAAAGACAAGCAGAGAACTTGTATATGCAAGAACATCTTATTGTGCTTGAATAGGATTGGGATCACTCAAGTTAGACAAAATACCAATTATAGTTTTCAGCTGGTGTAGCCCAGGATGAGATGCTCTGTCAGCTAGCTATGGTTAACCCCCCACATTCGTGAATTAAGCTAGTCTACGCTGACTGCGGGCAGGGGACTGGACTCGATGACCTCTCGAGGTCCCTTCCAGTCCTATAATCTATGAATCTATGACTGCAAAGTCATGGTCATGACAGTGTCATTAACTCAAATGTTCCCAATCCTGTTCAAACACAGTAAGATTCTCTATGGTGAAGAAGCCCAGAGGTGAAGTGATTTATCCAAGGTCACACAGCAGGTCTATGACCAAAGTAGGAGTGAACTCAGGTCTTCATATTCACACACGATCCAGTTGATCGGAAGGTAACAGGAATAGATTTGAGACCTAGAGTGAAATCTTGCCCCCGCTGAAATAGGAGTTTGCCATTGTTTTCAATGAAGCCAGGCTTTTACCCTCAGTCAGCAAGGAGTTTGGGCTATGTAGGTTTGAAAAGGGGAGTGCAGGTGAGGGTATCACTAGAAGTGGGCAGGTGCCGTGAACGGTGTAGAGGTGGGAGGGCGCAGCCGGTAGCCCCTGGGAGTAGTTAGGGCGTGCCCCGGGACCGGGCAGAGGGTGGGGAAGAGGCTGGTACTCACTGTGCGGGTCGCTCTTCTCCCGGACTCCGTCCACTCTGCCGTCCGGGTTGATCCTCAGGAAGAAGCCCCCGTTTTTGCAGTACAGCCGCTTGGGGTCCTTGAAGTGCCCCGGGGGGAAGGTGCCGCTGCCCCCGTCGTCGGGCAGCGCGGGCAGGGTGGTGATGCTGCCCGCAGCCATCCGCCCCGCTGCGTGGCCCCGGGCCGGGGAGCCCCTCTGGTGCCCAGCCCCCCGGCCGCGGCCGCCCACCAGCCCCTGCCGGCTTCTCGCCCTGCCGCGGCCGCCCAGCCTCACCTCCAGCCGGCTTCGCCCTCTGCCGCGGCCGCCCAGCCTAGCCCCTGCCCGCTGGGGCCCGGCCCCTCCTCTCCGACGGGGCAGCGCAATGCCCGGCTCCCCGGCCCCTCGCCGCCTCCGCCCGGGAAGCGGGTGCCGGCTGCCAAGTTAGGCTGGTGGAGCTGCGCAACGCCCGGGCTCTGGGAGCCCGTCACCCTGCCCGGCCCCGATCAGCCAGCGCACAGCGCAGCCTCCCGGCGATGCTGCTGGGAGCCAGCGCCGCGCCGCGCCCCCGGCCGCCTCTCGGACTCTGCCCGCTCCGGCGCGGAGGGGCGCAGGCAGGGGGAAGCGCAGCTAGTAACGACTTGTTTGTTCGCAGCGGCCTCCCGCTGCTGCTCCTCCCCCTGCCCTTAGCGGGTGCCTATCTGGGCCGGTCCCCTGCGGGCCAGGGAGGCTGCTGCTGCTCCTGCTGGAGAAACTGGCCGAGCTGGAGAAGTGGTTCCCTCCCCATCCACCGTACCGTAACCCTGCCCGGCCCTGCCTCCCTGGCCGTACATCCAACCTCCTGTCCTCCACTCCACCCTGCTCCCTCCTAGCCCGCAAGGGAGTGCGCACGGAAAGTACCCTTCCCAAATCGCTCTGCAGGCTGGACATCAACAGCATCAGCGTGATTTAAAGAACATGTCGCTGGAAAGAGCAAGCCCGGGGGAGCAGGCGCTGCAGAAAGTGTGCGAGACCCAACTTGGTTTTCAAGGAATATTAGGCCAGGATAGATACTTTTAGTTACGCATTGAACTTTTTTTTTAGTAACAATAGCAACCAACTATTATTTTGGCATTTTATCTTCTGAAGCGTGGTTTGTAGAACACAGGTTAAGAGAAGGGGTAGCACCATTATATAGAGTAGTGGTATTTTGTTATTAGCATTGAAAACACAATATAAAAGATTGAGTACAAGCCTTAGAAAAGCTATAAATCGACATACAGAACCAAAGAGAAAATACAAGCTAGTGGTACCCCTTGACTTATCTGATCAGATGTGAACAGAAACAACGAACCAAAAAGCCAGTATTTACTACCCCAATGCAATTGGACTCCGATTACTGTACACAATGCAGTCCCTTAAAAACAGCGCAGACACAAAGTCTTGATAGGGATGGAGCTGTATTGTGGACAGAGTATATAAAGTTACTTTACACTTTAAACTGAATGTGTTTTTACAAACACTTGTGACGGTAACCGTAAGTAAACACAATTATACCCAATTAAAAGATGAAAAAGGTGAGGCAAAGAGAGATTAAATGATTTGCCCAAAGTCACATAGGAAGGCTGTGGCAAAGCCACTCCTCATGATTTAGCCAGAAAAATATCCTTGGTTCCTATTGATTACAGAAGGTAATGCAGTACTTTTTAATTGAACACGCAAGCATTTTAATATATTACAGAAAGCTTTAGGGCTCTGAATGAGTGGAGAAGAATACACTCACTACTGCATAGCCCATTTTACCCTCCTGCCTAGGGTATGAAAAATATATAAATCAGACAAAAACCAAAAGCTTCTGAATGTTTAGTAACGGTCATACACATCATGGTGCTGAGAGGTATTAGTATGGAATACTATCCAAGAAGAGTTAGATCATGTTCAGTTAATTTGTATGAATTTTAAAAATTAAATTGGAACATCATTCAATTGCACATAAGCTTGCACTGTAGATCATTTCCGTAAAAAAAACAACTCAGGGGAAAAAAGTGTTACAATATGTAATTTAAGGGCTGTATCATTCCATCAGTTAAGCAGAACACCATCTTAAGAACTGATAGAATATAGGGACCGTATTGTTCCAACAAATGTATTTCAGTAATAAAATTA
Source organism: Trachemys scripta elegans (assembly GCF_013100865.1). Classification (NCBI taxonomy): domain Eukaryota; kingdom Metazoa; phylum Chordata; order Testudines; family Emydidae; genus Trachemys; species Trachemys scripta. The sequence continues at coordinate 40,165,439 of NC_048302.1, read as the reverse complement.
AAAATTCATCATGTGTTAAATCTATTTTCATTTTTGCGTATTTATATATTTAATAGAATTGCTCTAAATTATTTCTACTCCTGCTCATTACTATAAAGCCAAACATTTTCAGGTTCTGTGATGAGGCAAAAGTTCAGTCTTGTGAACTTCAGAAGAGTACAGATATTTTGGTTCCAGTTGGAGGAAGTCTTGATAGGATGGTGAAGTTGGGGTGTTGTGTAGCACAGCAGTTCTCAAAAACTTTTTGCAACTCAAGGACCCCCATTTTGATTTAAAAATTTGTGCAGACCCCCAAAAGTCCTGCTCAACCCCAGGCCCTGCCCCCCCCCCCCTTCTTCCTGCCCCCACTCTACCCCTGCCCCTCCTCTTTCCCACCTCTTTCCACTCCCTCCCCTGAGCACACCCTATTCCTGCTCCTACCCAACCCTCCCAGTGCCTCCTGCACACCGCTTAACAGCTATTCCGGGGCATGCAGAAGGCACTGGGAGAGAGGGGGAGGAGTTGATTAGCAGGACTGGCAGCCCCAGATATGACTCATGGGCCCCCTAGAGCATCCTCATGGACCCCAGTTTGAGAAACCCACTGTAGCATCTGTGGGGATTTTTGGTGTTGTGATTTTTTCCAGAAGTGTGCAGCAAAACCTGCAGACAGTTCCACTGTTTGATGATCAATATCCCGCCCCACAACACACCTTCAAGATCCCTGGGTCCTACACGTGCCTATCACAACATGTGGTGTACCTCAGCCAGTGCATCAGATGCCACAGAAACAACTATTTGGGTGAAACCAGATAATTGCAACACTCAAATGAACTTGCAGAAAAATGATAGAAGGCAAAAACGCCACATCACTCCTGGGCAAACACTTCCCACAAAGCAATCATTCTATATCAGACCTCAAGTCCTTGTCCTCAAAGGCAACCTTCACAACACCACCTCAAAAGACAAACTTGGGAACTTAAATTCCTAACTCTGCTAGACACTAAAAACCATGGACTAAACAGAAACACTAGTTTGTTTCTCATTACAACTTTAACACAACCTACTGCCCGCTAACCCTTAATGGCCCACTTCATTTTAAATTGTCTACAAAATGCGAGAGAGACCTTTATGCTTCATCTGTTCCAAGCTGTATTTAGTTCAGACACTCTGGTTACCTTCCCCAGATCTGAAGAGCTCTGTGAAGTTCGAAAGCTGGTCTCTTCCACCAACAGAAATGGTCCAGTAAGACAGAGTGCTTCATCTACCTTGTCTCTTTCAAACATGGTAACATTCCATAATGAAGACAAGCACCAACATTTCCATCTTTTGGATATGAACTCCTGTTTAAGGAATTTTTTCTTGCCCTCAAACTCCCACATCCAGGTGTGTTAAAAACACACACACACACACACACACACACACACGCATTTCATTTTACCAAAGTTGTTTTAATCCAAATCACTAGCAACTTTTCCTGGTGATCTGTCTTCATTCACACGGATGTATCTCTGCTAGTTTCAATATCCTTCCCTTTCTCATCCTACCGTAACGTTGACCACCCCACCTGTGTTTCCTGGCAGTTTCACATTCTCTCTCCCATCCTCATCCAAGTTACTAATAGTTGTGTTGATAGTGTACAGTGAAAAGAGAAGGCTGTTGACTAGGTGCTTTCATTTGTTCCATAGCGCACAACTACCACCTCTATGCAGATTTCCTACAATTCTCTCCAGCTCTAATTTTTCATTCTCCATGCAGCCATGTCATTCTGATTTCTTCTTGGAGGGCTCTGTAGGGTTCTATATTACCACACACCACCATGCTAACAAACCCAACCATAGAGCAACAGCAAAGTCCTCTGTGGTCTTCATGGAGCCTCCATGTCTCTTCCTTTTTTGGGGTTAAAATTCTAGTGCATTTTGTTGGTTAGGTTTAAAAAAAAAAATTGGGTAGGTGAGGGTTTCAAGGTTGCGAGTGTCATTCTTGTTATAACTCAAAGGCTTTTTCAAAAGATGAAGGTTTATAGCATTTCCTAAAGATAGGAAAGTAAATCCAGAATCTAATCACTGAAAGTTTGTTCCACTGCTCATCTCCTACACCAGGGGTCAGCAACCTTTCAGAAGTGGTGTGCCGAGTCTTCATTTATTCACTCTAATTTAAGGTTTTACGTGCCAGTAATACATTAACGTTTTTAGAAGGTCTCTTTCTATAAGTCTACAATATATAACTAAACTATTGTTGTATGTAAAGTAAATTAGGTTTTTAAAATGTTTAAGGCAGGGCTTTGGAGCAGAGCCTGGAGCTGGAGCGCGGAGCAGCTCCAGAGCAGTGGAGCTGCAGGTTTTTGCCTGGAGCTGGAGCGGAGCCAGATCACAGCTCCAAAGCCCTGGTTTAAGAAGCTTTGTTTAAAATTAAATTAAAATGCAGAGAGCCCCAGACCGGTGGGGAGGACCCGGGCAGTGTGAGTTCCACTGAAAATCAGCTTGTGTGCCGCCTTTGGCACATGTGCCATAGGTTGCCCACCCCTGTCCTACACCAAAAATGCTCAGTTCCCAGCTCTTACTCACTCATCCTGGGCTTTATGACATGCAGTGTTTGGTGGTTTGTAGATAACAATTTGGTCTCTAATGCAGCTGTCCCAGTGCAAAATTAGGACTAAGTTTTTTTTATGTTCAAAGCAGCCTGGACTAGTGGTTCTCAGCCAGGGGTGTGCATACATCAACTCATCTAGACATTTGCCTAATTTTACAACAGGTTACATAAAAAGCACTAGCGAAGTCAGTACAACCTAAAATTTCATACAATGACTTGTTTATACTACACACAAATGCGAATACAATATTTACATTCCAATTGATTTATTTTATAATTATATGGTGAAAAGGAGAAAGTAAGCAATTTTTCAGTAATAGTGTGCTGACACTTTTGTATTTTTAGGTCTGATTTTGTAAGCAAGTAGTTTAAGTGAGGTGAAACTTGGGGTATGCAAGACAAAAATCAGACTCCTGAAAGGGGTACAGTAGTCTGGAAAGGTTGAGAGCCACTGGCCTAGATCATGGAGGAAGTGGGCAGCTGCATTCTGTACTAGCTGTTCCCTGTGGGACTCCACAGATTATCACCTTCAGCGAGGAGGAACATTCACCTACCGCCACTCTAAGTTTGGCTGGAGAGGAACAACTGGAGCCACTGAAGTGCTGAGCCATCTACTTCTACTAGGTCATGTGGGCAGGTTGGCAGTACCTGTGGTCTACAGTGGGGTGGGGGGGGGAAAGGGAAGGTAGAGGGGTCCCACAGCATGAGTGTGGGGACCATATCTTTGTCCATGGCAATATGGAAATGGTCAGTGTCACTAGGGCTGTATGACTGTCTGTGCTGTCCTGATTGTGATACATCTAGGATATTGCCTGATGTCATGTTGGGTCTTGGTGGTTATGTAACCATCTCAATTATTTTGCTCAGGAATATTGGAGAAATCAGTTGAGTGATGACTGAGCAATGGGCAGACTATTGCCTTGTTAAAGGAGTTTGCAAGGGTGCTTCTCTGAAGAAGGCACTAAATCTCCATTAGTTGTAGGCACAGCATAGTTTTTATTCTTTACTGGCTGTCACTAGCCATTGAGCTATTTCAGAGGTTGTGGCTCTAATGTTTTTCAGGGCTTCTTGACCCTAGACCAATATGATGGGGCCAAATTCAGTCAGTGGTGGCTGGGGGAATAATGATCTGGTCAGGAAATAGACTTCTTTCCCAAGTAATTCCACATAATGCAACTTGCTGAGAATAATTGCATATAACAGGTCTTCATGGCATTTTATGGGTTGAATTTGATTTCTGGGTTGTACAGACAAAACTCAATGTACTATGGCTAAAACTGAAGTGCTTACTTCATTAATCATCTGACTTCGCCCATTCTCTATTACTGCTAGATAATGCCACCATCTCTCCTTTTACTGAATTTCACAATATCCTATGTGAGGCAGGATAAGCTCAGACACTAAAAATCTGCCACTTCTTCCTTCGCAACATCCCTAAAGTTTCCTCCCCTTCTTGACATTAACATTGCAAAGATACCTACTGACTTAGTTATCTCCTACATCAGCCACTGCAGCCTCCTCTCCATTTCAGTCCATCCCAAAATGCCAGTGCCAAAAATCTTTTGCTGCTCCGATCACATTGCTCCACTTCCTCAGCTCAGCTCTTGCATACACCCATTACAGCTACATCCCCTCCACCCAAGAACCACTTCACTGCTTCCAGACGCCTTCATATCTTTGTGCCTAGAACAGGGGTCAGCAACCTTTCAGAAGTGGTGTGCCAAGTCTTAATTTATTCACTCTAATTTAAGGTTTCACACCATGCCAGTAATAAATTTTAACGTTTTTAGAAGGTCTCTTTCTACAAGTCTATAATAGAAAACTTAACTATGGTTGTATGTAAAGTAAATAAGGTTTTTAAAATGTTTAAGAAGCTTCAATTAAATTAAAATGCAAAGTCCCCCAGACCGGTGGCCAGGACTCAGGCAGCGAGAGTGTGAATGCCACTGAAAATTGGCACGCGTGGCATAGGTTGCCTACCCCTGGCCTAGAACATGCTCTGTGCCAGAGCCCACAAAACTCTTTCATTCCTACTTCAAAAATATATTAAAAAAAAAAACCTACCGATTCTGTTACCAATTCCATTTATTATGACAACCTGCCACTTGGTTTGTATCCTATATTGTTTTGTAACCAGACAGGGCTCTTAGTTTACCCCTCAGAGAGGAGAATCTGTTCCTTTATGGCACAGCTCTCAAAATTGTAGGTCATAATATACAACAATGGCATTTTATATATACAGATAATACAATGTATCTTAGAGATTGTGTGACTTAGGCTTGTGAATAACTTGCTTTTTATGTCTATATGAAGTAGATAGTCTCAAGTTGTCACTGTTCAGTACATACCACTTTAATTTCTATGGAACTTCTCTATTATATCCAAAACATATTTGTATCATGAGGAAATAAAAGCCAATATTACTGTGGCTGTAGTCTTAAAAAAAATCACAAAGGTTTTGTATAAAGTGATTTCTGAAATATATTTCACGAAGATTAACTAACAAATTTCATGAACAGTGTTCCTTCAATGTTTTGGACTTTATTTTGGACTGAGTTCTGGATTTTGACTAATTTTCCAATCTTTTCAGTAGATAATGATTACAATCCTAACATTATAGGGATTCTCCCCACCCAAACCCCCTTTCAGGGGAACTGATTTTAAGGGACTTAATACAAATATACTCTCATCCTCCAGATGTGCTAGTTCTTCCACTATCAAGAGTTTACACATTTCTTCCTCCCCCCTCCCCAAATGTAATCCCTCAAGTACACAAGAGTTTAGCTATGTGGTTCCTATACTATATATAGTTCATGGAAATTTTCCAGCTAAATCCCTGTTTAATCCAGCACAATATAGCCAGAGCTTGTTGAGCCTCACAAGTCCCAGGAGGCTGCAGATTTGCAGCATGCTAAGCTACTCAGGGAAAACCTTGGCCTACCACAAAGCTTTTTTTTTTTTTTTTAAATATATAAAACCCCCTCAAAAGTAAGTTGCAGAGGTGCCTGAAGGGAAGTACACTTCATCCAAATAAGCACCTCAGCTTTTATGCTCTTGCTACTAACTAGACCAGTGGGTAGTCCAGACTGTTAAACAGAAAAAGAAAAAAAATTCTTGGAAGTAAGTGTTAGGAGGAACTCCGCCCCCAAATCAGTCTATTGCAGGAGTCCTGCTTCACAGGGTTCTGTTTAGGAGGGTGTCATTTCTGGGTCTCATAACCTGTTTCCCAGATTCCTATCCAAAACAGAATTGTTAGCAAAAGAAAAAAAAACTTTGCGCTGTGGCTCCTTTGAAAGTCTGTCTTTGTTAACTCGTGTGCAGCCAGATAGGGGGGAAAAAGCCCTCTGTCAATTTGCTTCAAGGACTCAAGTCTCCAACAGGATTCTCAAAAGCTTGTCATAGATGGCAATTGCTTTGGACAAAGACAGACTCTGGGCCAAATTTTCTGCTGATGTAATTTACTTCAGTGGAGTTATGCTAGTGGCCAATTTGGCCCTTTGCTTCTAGGAAGGGAGCAGCTGCCAAATATCTAATCACAGCCATCAGGAAGAGAATGTCTCCATACCTAGGGAGGTGGTGGAATCTCCTTCCTTAGAGGTTTTTAAGATCAGGCTTGACAAAGCCCTAGCTGGAATGATTTAGTTGGGAATTGGTCCTGCTTTGAGCAGATGGTTGGACTAGACGACGTCCTAAGGTCCCTTCCAACCCTGATATTCTATGATTCTTTGTAACAGAGGTTCAAGGAAACAGGAAGGGTATACAAAATATATATCTATATATCAAGGGTCCAGAAAAAGGTTCTCCACAACTTTGTTTTTTAAAAAGTTATTTTTTTGGAATTTCCTCATCTTTAAAAAACCCCTGCACTGAGTACCTCTCACAGAAGTATATATCACAAAATAAGCCAGAAAAGGGCTCCCTACAAAAATATATCCACCTTAACCCTCCCGTTCTCAACAGCCTTAAAGAAGAGAAAAAAGGATTGTTGCTTTACCCAATTATACAAGATAGTGTTTGGACAGTTTGGGCAAAAGCCATTTTTCAGCACCATGATATGAACACATTTCATTAGCAATTTTAGAAAAGGGTTACACACTTTTCTAAGATTATATACAATTCTCTCAGACCAAGAGTATGGGTTTACAGAATTGGGTCTTAACAGAGAAACTTATCCTCCAGATCTGTTCTTCCACTATCATGAGTTTACTTTTTTTTGTGTGTGTGTGTGGGAGGGGAAGAGACAAAGAAATGAGTAATCTGTCAAGTACACAAGAGTTTAGCTACATGGTTCCTATACTATATATAGTTCATGAAAATTTTCCAGCTAAATCCCTGTTTAATATGCTGAAGAGTTACGCTTAAAAAAAAAAAAAACAAAAAAACCACACCCTACCATAGTATTTAAGTGTGAATATTAGAAGGCGGATTTCAATTTTGGTGATTTATGCTCATGCAGATATTTTTCACAATAGATATTTACAATTTTCATTTTTTAAACAATATTAACGAGTATTAAAAAATTGGATTTGCTTCCACCCTGCATGATTAAAAAAAAAAAAAGTCTTTTTGAAAGTTTGCCTTTTCTGTTGATAGGTTTCTCTTTATGATGCAATCGAAAGTAATGTTTGTTCTATCACAGATCTGAAGTCTAACTATAAATCTGTATTTAAAGTTTCACTAATCAGAGGAAACACTAATTTGTGTAGAATATTTGTGGAAAACATAGTAGGTCTGCCCAGAGCAAAGTTTTCTGAATTCATTCATCATCCTAATGCGGCCACATGTTTTTGTTTGGTTTGTCTTCATGAATGGTTGATACTGGAGACATAACAGTCCACTGTGACTGAAAATGGAGAATTTACAACCTGATGAAGCCAAAGATGGAAAAGTGTCAAGTTTGACTAAGAGGCTGAAGCTGGAAGAAAATGGCAAAACAGCAGAGAAGCAGTGCCAGTTGTTGTGGCTATGAGGATTAGCAGTGGGCTTGGCTTCTATGAGCTGGAAGTGTCCAAGGCAACAGGATGAAGTGGTCAAAGTGAGAGGCATGGCAAACTACTATATCTATACACATCTCCAGATAAATCTGTGTTAAAGTGGAGTTACAGTTGAGTACTTATTAATAGTTCAGGGTAAAACATATTACAGGGATGTAGTAATTATTCCCAAACTCAGGGAATTCAGAGAGTTTAATATTAAACTTAAAGAAAGCCAAACAGTTAAGGTGCCCTAGCAACCCTAAATCTTCCCTGTAGCAAACACCAGGCAGTGACCATATGATAATTCAGGCATTTTAGCGTTTCTAGTTCCAGATTAAGTTAAACATGCAGTGTTATTGCAGCTGTGTCATCCCACGATTAGCAAGCCAAGGTGGGGAGGTACTGTAAAATTTTGAGCTACACTGAGCTCTGTGTAGCTCAAAAGCTTCTCACCCCAACAGAAGTTGGTCCAATACAAGCTATTACTTCACCCTCCTTATCTAGATTTTTTATTTAGTCTCATGATACTTCTACTAGACAGAGTGACTGCTTCTACATAGCTGTGCTTGGGCTCATGGAAGAGAGTACAGGGAGCCTCTTCTCCACCCCTCACCCCAGGGGCGGCTCCAGGCACCAGCACAGCAAGCGCATGCCTGGGGCGACAAGCCATGGGGGTCGGCCTGCCGGTTGCAGTTTCGGTGGCAGGGGGTACGCCAAAGCTGCGGGACTGGCAGATCACCCACAGAAACGCCACCGAATCAGTGTGACCGTGGACTGCCCGCAGGCATGCCGCCGAAGGCTACCTGACTGCCGTGCTTGGGGCGGCAAAAAAACAGAACCGCCCCTGCCCCTCCCCCGAGATCAAAGGGGATGCAATTGCTTGCTGGTTTTGAGACCATTTCTGGGAACTAGTACTTGTGAAGCAGGTGCATAATACATCTGAGATGCTTTTTGTGTTAAAAATGGTAAGATGCTAGGACAAGAGATGTATACAAGTAGAAGATGGATCTGGTATATTGACTGCTCAAAGGACTTTCACTATACTATGCTCACTAGAAAGTATCCTGAGAAATCCAGGTGTCAGAACATTAACCTACCTAGATAATAGTCAGAAAGCAATACAACTTGAGTTGGACTTTTTCCTCCCCTCTCAAATGTAGTTCTTATCTGCCTGTAAAGCCTGAGAGACACAGAACTCCATAAGGTCTAGTTCTGAAAGGTGCTCAAATATCTTCCCCCTCATTGGTGTATCCAAGAATAAAAAGGTCAAATATTTCTCTTTTTGGGAATCAAGAAAAAGCAAAATTTATACCAGATTCACAAGTAGCAGAAATATCTTCCCTGCCATGCAGCTTTCATCATTTAGTTTCACACACACACACACACACACACACACACACACACAGGTAAATCTTAGAGGTGATGCTCTGAATTAGTTATAAGACTCTTATTGGATTAGTAGAAGTGAACTAACTTTACAATATTTGCTGAGTCAAAGTCTTGTCCTGTACTATTTCTGAAGAGCACAGCGGGCATTAGCCAGAAAACACTGACAATAAAAGCACTCCTCTTTGTAAGAGTCTGCACCAGTAGAAAATATTGCAGAAGGATTCCACAAGTTGTTTCAGTGGATCCACAGTTCTGGGCCCCACTGAAGGCATCCTCATGCCACATGAGGAATATTGTGCTAAGACATTACAAACCAAGTGTCATACAGTGAGGTAAACAGAATTCTGATAGCATATATTCGTTAACTTTCCAGGGACATGAGAGCTAAGGGGCATCTGTTCTACCCCAACTCAACAAATAAGGCAGTCAGACAAATGTTGACTGCCTCCAACAAAATACTGTACTTCCTTTAAAAAAAAAAAATTCTCCCACCCCAGCGATACCAAAGTACAAGTACCTCCATCACCGCTGCACAATGCCAAACAATGCTTTTAATTGGATAGTGTGTGTTAAATCTATTGCAAATATAGCTGACTGCCTCAAGACACTTGGGTAATTGCAATAAGAGGGAGGACAGCCAAATAACTTTGTTAAATGTGCACATAAAATCAGTGTCTTGTGTTGCATTAGTTTTTAATTTTAGAGTAGGACCACTCCAAACCATTTTGAGAGAGCATCTAGAGTTGGTGGAGTATAATTCCCATTACGCCTCCACACCGGGTTTGTCTGTCCATGTGACAGTTAATACAGAAGAAGTTACTTCTAGCTATAAAACAATTCCTATGTGCTTGTATTTTTAAGCATCATGCACAGATACCATCTACAATACTCAAATTTATAAATACTGTAAAATGCAATTGTTCAAGCCAGGTGGCTATGGCCAAGTCTTGTTGTTTCCTTGGAGAGGAGCTTAATGTTTTTTCTATGAAGTTTATGAAACAGTCAACTTCTGTCCACAGGCCAAACAGAGTCTGTAGACAGCCAAAGTGTGATTTTCCCTAACACTGTCCAGTCAATGATCTCATACCTGACCTGGAATAGTCACCCTACTAGAGTGCAAGAAGTTTAATCTTCATGATTGCTTGGACCTGGTCCTTGTTCTCCTAAGTGGAGGTTATGTGCTATTATATGAGAACTACCATTAAGTTCATGTTTTAAGATAAAATTAAAGAGTGAAGAACTAATTACTACAGCTGTCAAGACAGCTTGTGTAGGAAGATTTCTGTCAAATACTGCACTCTTAAACAGGTCCTGGATTAGCTATATACTGAGAACATGACCTTTCATTAAAGGTCTCTGAAAAATTAAGGTAGCTAATCTGTACTTTGTTATTTTCATGCCAATCCATTGCTATAGATAAAGATTTACTCATCTCCAAATGTATTTTGCAGCAGGGAACCTTGGCTTCTCTTTCTCATACCAATTTGGTAACCCTGTAAAAGTTCCCATCACTAAGAGCTGTAACAGTAGACAGAGTCTAATTAGGGACGGAGAAACTGACCAAATGAGACCTTAGAACTCACATTTTCTTTCACTAGCGAATCTATAGTTAACTAAATAATCACCAATGATAAAAGTAAAGTCAACACTGAGACCGATCTCAGCTACAGAGACCTGCATTGCCACTTTAGAAATTTATTATGCCATGCTTTTTGAAAGAGAGGCTGCATTAAATTTTGGGTCACTCCCCTGGTCTACAATGCCCCAACAATATTGGTTATACACACACAAAAATGACATTAAGAGCACATTAAGGCCACAAAATCAGGCATTCAAAAGTTAGAAAGTGCCAGCATTACTGTTGCCTGGATTTAAGCTTAATTTGGCCCCCTTGTGCATATGTATTATGATCAGTCTAATTACATGATCATACTATTTTCCCCCATAGGACCCCTGTCTCATTGTGTGCACAGGATGGATGGTGCTTATTTAAAGGGTAGCTATTCAATATTGTGTTTTCTCCTCACTGTTCAGTATGGGGTTCCCTGCTTTATTTACTGCACACTATTCAAACCCTGCTCTAAGGACAGAATTTTAGTTTCCGCACAGGCTTTACTATGGTGCTCATCACTGTAGTATCAGAATGCTTCACCAATAGTAATGAATTTTCACAACTCCCCTGCAAGATGAAGTGGTATTTCCATTTTACAGATGGGGAACTGAGGCACAGAAAACTTAAGGTCAAAAGTATCCACTAATTTTGGATGCCCCAATTTGGAACACCTAGTACCTGATTTTCAGAGTACATAATATTATGTAGTACCTTATATGCTCAAAGCACAGCCTCTATTGACTTCAGCACAGAAGTGCTGAGCACTCATGGCTGCAAGTCAGACTGTAGGGTCTCAAGTTAGGAAAACACAATTAAATAAAAACTTCTCATAAGTGGTTGCTAAGTGACTTGCCCACCATCACATAGGAACTCTACAGCAGAGGCAGAGCTAGGATCCCTTTCTTCAAGGCAGCATTCAACTGCTTTAAGCATCAGACCATCCTTTCTCTTCCTGATCCCCTGCATCATTCACTATATACCTTTCAACTTCTGTGAAGCAAAGGTCCTACAGATAGTGTCCTTTATTATTCTTCAATGATGGTCCATTCTGTGCACTGACTGAAAACTGGGTGGAAGGGAGGGTGGGGGAAGAGAGATGAGAAGAGAAGAGAATCAATGTATATGCACAAAAGGAGGCCAAATTAAGGTGGCACAGGAAACCTTCATTCTGGCTTTTCCTAGTTTTTGAGTGTTTCCCTTCATAATTGTATCGCTCTTAACCTAATTTTTGTATGCAATGTCTTTGGTTTTAATAAAAGCAAACTGAAGAAGCCAGGAATTCCATCATGTCATACTGACACAAAGGTCATTTGCAGGGGTGGATCTTTTAGATCCACTGCACAGACTTCTGCCATGTGAGCCAATGAAGTAAATGATACCAGGTTGTTATTGTCTGTGCGCTCTTGCACGACAGGGAGAGGAGACATTTGCCCATGGGTTTCACAGCTATTTCTTGACAGCAAAGGAATGGTGAGACTCAGATCTTGGAAATTCCAGGCTCTGGAGTGGAACATGCTCTAGTGGATAAACTTCTCTGCCTGATTTCTACTTCCCACCAACCTTGACTCTGTATGTCCCATCCCTTCTAACTCAATCCCCACTCTCCTTGCCCAGCCATTCACAGTCTCTTCCTCCTCTCCCTTCCCCCCACAAGCTCCTTGCACCCAGTGGCCTTGCCCAATCAGTCTGTTCCCTCTCTCCTCTTATTCCTTGTACAATCTGTCTCTCCTCCCTGGGTCGCACTTCCAGGTTCCTACTCAGCCAATCCCAGTTATGATCCCCTGCCCCCATACCATAGCTCCTTATATCTGTCTCCACTTCCACCCTCACCTCACTGGTTCCCAGTCTCCGTGGCCAGCATGTCCCAGTTTCTCCTACTGCGTCATCTGATTTCAATCCACTGTCCTCCTCCCCACAAAACCTACTGGCTCCCAGTCTCCTTCCCCTACCCCACCATCTTCATTTCCTTCCCTAATGCCCAGCCCAGTCCCTACTTTCCATGCTCAGCCAATCCATCTCCCTTTTCTCCCACTCCAGTGTGGACTCCCAATCTTATTCCTCTCCCCTTCCTAGCTCCTTGTTGCCATCTACTCTCGCCCCTCTCCTTCCAGTTTTTATTCTCTTTGCATTTTCATCAGGCAGCACCTCTAGGCTTACTGGGCTCCAGCAAGAGATCATACAGAATGCAGGCTCCCTGCTCAGTTCCAGTGCCCAGACCCACCCAGCCCAGGCTGCAGCAGCTCAGAGCTTGAATTGCAAGTAAGTCCTGCTCAACCCCGAACCGGAGCATACCCAATGCAGACAAGATTTAAACTTTAGCTGCAGAGTGCTAACTACTCTTTACTGAAGATGTGTGAACTGCAGCTTTTCAAAGGCTCATAATTTAACAAAATTTGGGTGGATTTTACAGAAACAAAAGCCCATCCCTGACACAAGAGGCTAGGTGGACAGCTAGGGCTCCTCCCTGCCCAGCACGCTGCTGCCTCCAAGCCAGCAGAAGAGGGAGTTGGACTCACTGCAGACATGAGCCTCACTGCTGCTTTTTATTCTGTCTGCCAACAGGGGGGAGAAGCACATTTCTGGCAAGAGACAGCAACTGAGATCCTTGTTCCCGAACTCAGTTGTTCAACAGCAATTCTGTCAGGAGCTGGGTGAGGAGAGATTGCCAAGTGCAGCAGGCACTGCATAAAAGCAGCACATGATTGGACCCTGCCCTCTCCAATCCTTCCCCACCTTTGCAGAGCAATGTTGTCCTTTAAAGTTTTTGGGGGGAATGACACGATGAATTTTAGGCCACTTGTGACATCTCCTGATCACTCTTCAAGCCCCCTGAAAGCTCCAACCCTCAGTTATAGAAACTGAGCTATGCAGCAATTGCTTTGCAGCTTTGATCTTTATAGTTCTAGAAAGAACCCACATTTTATAAGAAGTGTTATCACTATCACTCAGTTGCTTCAGAGGAGTGTTCAAACTTGATTTTTTTCTGAAGACAAAGTAGAAATATAGGAACACATCTTTTGAATAAAACAAGTCTTAATTACAAACCACTCCATCCCTTGTACCAAGAAACTCAGGACACCACATAGATAAAAATATAACAGCAGCAACTAAAGCACATAAAAGAGCCACAAGTAAAATACTAAAAAAGTCCCTAAGAGGTATAATTTTTAAAAGGGTGGTGTTTAGTCAGTTTTTAGTACCATAATTTTTCTATATTCCAGAAGTTTTAAAAATGTTTACTTCTGGGGCTAGAACCTCAGAAAAGAGTCAGTATAATTACTGTAAATATTAGAGGATACATTTTGCTATCCTTATCTATGATATTAAGTAATCCCTTACACCCTGAGTAGTTCTAATGAAACTAACAAGTGATTTACTGTGCAGAGCAAGGAAATGGTGGTAAAAACTGGCTCTAAGAACTCATTGGGCCCAATTCATTTCTTTGTGGTAATTGTTTACAGATTACAAGGTGAGATACATATTGGGTCTTTGTGCATATGTTATGCCTGCAACCGTGTGTATGTGCAAATCCAACTTTGAAAGTCACATTAACTCAAAACTCAGAGGACAGTTTGACTGAGATTAATGACAGTTTCAAGATGCAGCTTCCAGCAGTAATTCACTTGCAGTTTCTCAGAAGAGTATTCTCAAAGTCTTCATATTTAATAGTATAGTCATTTATGGACGTAGTTTATGGGTCTTGTCATCTTATGAATCATTTTAAAAGACTGAGTTAATATTGAAGACTTCCTTAACTAATTATCTTAGACATTGTATTTGAATGTCAATTTCTCCTACTAAGTAGTTTAGGTCCTCCCCCCCCTTCCATTGTTTTATTCCAACAGCAAAAAAATGCAAACAAATAAGGACATTCACCTTGTTGGTATTCATCTCTGCTTATGACATCAGTGTGTAGGATGTACAAATCCCAGGGATCCAAGTTAGTCACACTCACGATCTGTGTGGGCCTAAGTAACTAAGAAAGCAGTAGAAAACAATTGGTCATACTGAGTTGCTTTATACAAAAGAGAAACAGTTTGAGTTGCAGAGATTAAAATCAGTCCCTTGAGTAGTTTCAATCAGTATGTGTCTGTGGGAGTCAATTGCTGGGGCCAATTCTTTCAAATACAACAAGAGATGGGGAGGAGATAAGGACCTTCTGTGGATGTAGCAAGTATTTTAGCAGATTATGGTCCACTAACCCAACTATGTCTGCATTAAACATTTCAGGCAAACTTCTTTTCATATATACTGATGCAAGAGAATTTAATAAACTCTGAGATTTGAATTCAAGAAGGAGAAAGTGATCAAACAGTTCCTTTATCTTCTTAGGGATGAATCCAATTGTAAGGTGAAGTTGAAGGTGCGGTGTGGAGCTATGCAAATACCTCCGTTACGTCCCATCCCCATATGGTGACATGCAGGAAACTTCATCCCTCTTCTCTGTAAGGGCTTGGTAAATGCTCTGTGTAGGCTACATAGTCCCAAAATATTAGACACAAGGTGGGGGATGTAATATCTTTTATTGGACCAACTTCTGTTGGTGAGAGAAGTTTATTGGACCAACAGAAGTTGGTCCACTAAAGATATTACCTCATCCACCTTGTGTCTCTATGTAGACTACTTCAGCCATTTGGTAAATCACCAAGAGGTTCCAAAATGGAACCCTCCACCATAGCCTCCATGGAGGCTCTCTCTGGATTTGGTTCTTAGTGAATGTAGGTATTTTTTGTGAAAGGTGCAGAAAATAGATCAGTAGAGAGAAATTTCCATCTACAAAACAGGTATTGCTCAGGTACTGTCAGTGCAAGATTACTCATCCTTCCCCACTAATGTACTTCAGGTTATGCTGTTGGGTTTCAGAAGCATCTTTTATTAAAAATAGGGCACAGTATCCTGCAATAATCCCAGATATAAATAGCACTATTGTAAATTGCAGTGTTTGGGACCATTGCTACAGAATATTAAAGTACTTCTATAAGAGTCATCTAAGGGGACCATTTTAAACAATGCAAAAATGTATGTTGGCCTCTCTATTGAGACTGCCAGCAATCCCATTTATAACCATAAAGAAGTTATTGGCAACTGAAATATTTTTACTTTACATGTTCATTTCTTCAATATGTAAAGAAATTAAGAATAGTGAATAATATACAATTGCAGACATGTGGGGGAAACAGTGGAGAGCAACTATCCACACTATAGCTAACTTTTATAAGTGCTATAAATCAGGACTGTAACTCAAATTCAAATGGTGACACTGCTTTTTTTTTTTTTTTTTTTTTTTTTTTTTTAATAAAGTCTTTGGATTACTTCTGTTTGAATTAAAAGGTGACTCCACATTTGTAAACTCATAGCTAAGAATACTTATTTGCTGGTATGTTTTATTTTGGTGCTAGTAGGTGGTTTCTAGACACCTGACAGTCTCTACACCTCAGGCCTGCCTAATGTTGCAGATGAGTACTTGAAGGACATACAACTATTAGGAAGCAGGAATGCAGTATTCCCTTAACCAAATGTTAGTTTTTAAGACTGTTTTAGTACAATCATGCCTTGCAGAAATCAAATTGATCAGCTCACCTGCACCCGAGCTTTACTAGATCATGAGCAGGAAACTAGACTATGAGACAATTTGGGTCTCTATGAAATCCCACAGGCTTCCACTGCTTTTCCAACAAAGAACCCTATCGGTCTCCCACAAGTTTTCGGTGAGCTGTTCCTGAGCCAGGTAGACATTCATCCAAAGCAAGTTTTCAACAAACTCATTCCATTGTGAACAAATCCAGCAATTCACCCAGGCTCCGAAGAATTAGGCTAATGAATTAATCACTTTCTCCTTCCAGATTTTTTTCTTATTTTCATTCAGTGTTATTTTCAATACTGTGCTAGCATTCTCCTCAACCTTGTTTAGTAGTTGGTGACCACAAGTTTAGGAGAGCAAACACCACACATGCACACAGGAAACCATGGCTCGAGAAGTCCAACACGCAAAGGGACAAATAGACACTATCTCCCACCCAATAGCAGCCTGGAAGCTGGGGAAAGTGTAAAGTAGCAGAGGATCTTAACATTATAGCAGCCAGGAGGTTTTGGAATGGAAGAACAGTGATAAAGTGCTTCTTCTCCCTCCCAGCAGCCCAAACGGACTGAGGGAAGGATAAGCCTTCAAATTTACTAGACGCCTACTAGCCAGAGCCCTCAAACTGGGGCCAGGCATACTTTAGTAGGAATCTCAGCAACTGAAGAAAGCAGAGGTTGGCTAAAGCCAGGGTTTTAGACAGTTGGATTAGTCAAAACAGAACCCCACAAACAATGTTTAACTAATAGGTTTAATAATTTATTCAAATAAATAATTTTGTTTAAACCAGCTCTGATGCATGTTGAATACTATTCAAATATTTCATTAGATTGGTGGAGTCAGTCAAAAATTGAGTATTTGACCAACCCTAGTAATAAGTTCTATTTAATAGGGGTTTTAAAATATAAAAAGTTGATAATGTTACAGTTAATACAGTCTTCCTGGCATTAATCCTATCAAATGAGTCAGCTCTACTAGTCCTCTCCCTCCAGGGTTCTCTGTCCAGTGCCATATCCTCTACCACACCACATGTTAACATGACTTTATGACATACCACCACTACTTCTCGGGTTGGCATCTTTTTCCTTCAGTCCTGATCTGTTGAACTTTTATCCACATGATTGTTAGGACTGCACTTTGCATGACCAACTCATCTGAGCCTGTACTCCCTCATTTTCATTTATAGGTGTTGATTTGAACAGGTCTTTAATGTACACACTCATCTGGTGCCTCATTACACCATTCATCCATTTCAGCATTTGCATTTCTGTGGAACAGATTATTTGCTAAAGCTTCTTTGTTGCCCAACACTCAGCATCATATATTATGATTGGACAGCACCATTTTAGAGCAACTTTCCCTTTTAATTGCATGTTCTTGTTGCATTCTATACCACTTAGCACTCTCCATTTGAGCCAAGCACTTATTTATCCTAGCTCTAATTTAGTCCATTTCCTCATTTTCTGGGACCCAGATACTTGAACTGTTTTCTGTATTGTCGGCCCATCTAGTTTCAAGGATAATTCTTCTGTGTTCACATTATTGAAGTTACATACCATATACTCTTTCCCCTTATTTTGACCCATTTCTCTCCAACATCTCCCTCCTCGCTGCATAGAAAAAAAAATGGGCAAACATGCACCAATGTGCCTCCTTCTATATTTTTCAGTTAAGTACAGTAGACCATTTTTGTTGGATTAGTTGGATTTGTTCATTTAAGACTGCAGATTTTATGGGGCATAGGTTTGTTTTGAACTCTGGTTTCCACACTATGGAAAAGACTTTAAGAGTAAGTAGTGATGTGAGGTACTTCAATTTGTGTGTGGTCAATTCAAGAGGCCCCAGTTTTCAGAAGATGCAAAGCTTTCATGCCTTACAGGGACATGACTTGCACAGCATCTCAGTTGGGCACCCCAAGAACTGAGGAAACTTAGGGATTAGTGCTATTCTCTTTGAGACCAACAGAATTTTTCCATTGAGTTCAGTAATAGTTGGATCAGGCCATCAGTCACTTTTGAAAGTTTTGGCCATAATCTTTATCCCAGTAGTTGTCAGGTAACTTTCCCACCAACTATCTCTGCCCCCTCCTGCAGTATATATGCTCATTAGGAAAATAAAATAGAGAATGGTTCAGAAATGCAGTTGAATGACTGATTACAAAGGGTTAATTTAAAATAGATTATAGCCAACATAGTTAATAGTTGTATAAAATGGCATTTCCAAACTGTGGTTAGCAGAATAGAAGTGCTTGGAAGAGGAAGTACAGGGAGCCTTTGAATTTTTTTTTTTATTATTATTATTAAACTGAATGGTTTTTTTTAGTTGCCAAATGCATAAAGCTAAAATTTTACCATATGCTGAAAAAAAGCCAGGATGGAATATTAGTTTTGTTATGCCATATGCTAGGGAATGACAAAGTTGGACAGGTTTGTTGTTAAAACTAGCGAATGTGCTACTTTTTTAAACTACTCATACGCGTCAGTCCAGCACTAAAAGCTATGCATTGATTTTGTACTGTTGATTTTTATATTGAGTTTGTATGAATACTGCTTTTTTTAAAACGACAGTGTGGTATGGATTATGGTATGTGGATTACCAATGTGTAGGATAATTAAAAGCAAACTTCCATGGCCTCTCAAAACATATGTTTAAATGTAAGGAAGGCAAATAATGGAATAAATCGGAGGAGATGAAAAGACTGGAACAAAATGTTTGCAGTTGGCTTAGTCAATTACATACATTGGCTAGCATTCATATTTAGAATCACAGAAGATTAGGGTTGGAAGAGACTTCAGGAGGTCATCTAGTCCAACCCCTTCCTCAAAGCAGGGCTAACCCCCAACTAAATCATCTCAGCCAGGGCTTTGTCAAGCCGGGCCTTAAAAACCTTTAAGGACGGAGATTCCACCACCTCTCTAGGTAACCAATTACAGTGCTTCAGCACCCTCCTAGTGAAACTACCCGTTGAGCCTGACAATCTAGCCAGCTTTCTATCCACCCTATAGTCCATTCATCCAATCAATACTTTAACTTGCTGGCAAGAATACTTGGGAGACTATATAAAAAGCTGTGCTAAAGTCCAGATATATCACGTCCGCCGCTTTCCCCATATCCACAGAGCCAGTTATCTCACTTCCTTACTGGGTTTTAAGGAATATAGCGAAGGAATTGCACTAGCTTACTTAAGGTTTTAATTGATCCATTGGGTTTATCATATAAAATGCAGGATATATAGGCTAATTTAGGCCTAGAATCTATTATTGCAGTTAATAGCTAAATTTTCATTGAATTTAATTAGAGCAGGAACCAGCCCTCAGAGGTTAAAATAACTAATTGCCATCTTCTGAGGGATTCTTCTTTAGGATTTTCATCTTATTTGCACTGTTTTGAACAGGAGCCGTAGAGGCCTGATCCTGCCTGCATTTAAATCAATGAGAGGTTGTCTTTAATTTCAATGGGAGCAGGTTTGGTCTCTAGGTGAGACCAGGGAACCATTAAAATAATGCAATTTGCATCAATATACCAGACTAGGAAAAAAATATATGTAGAAGATATTATCCTATGTGTTCATCTTCCTGTCTATCTTAAATGCCAGCTATGTAATGGAAAAAGTTGGAGGGGGTTATATAGAACACTAATAAAATGTAAAGTTATCATGAGTCATTCATAGAAGTGTTACGGATCATGAATGCTTGACATTCACATGAAGAAAAATGTATGGAAGACTTCATTTAATAGAACCTATGGTTTTACAATTCTTAAAACCCATCTTTTGTGAGTTGAAATGACTCTTCATTGTCCACCCATAAAATAAATGCACAGCTCAAAAACAGTTGCAATCAAGTGAAAAACACATTTGAAAGCAAAGAAACAATGCCCCAGCTGACAAAGGGAGGGCACCTGCTACTACCATGCTTCTGCGAATGCTGCTTCCTCCCCTCATTGCAGCAGTCCCACTCTGGACCAGAATGGAAAGGAGAACCATGGCTCACTTCCTCCTTAATTCTCCCTTTGGGCACTCTCCTGAGGGATTATGGAAAAGAACAGCGGGGTCTACAATTGTGCAGCCCTTTAAGGACTAAGCACTAATGGTGTTTGGGGTGGGAGAGGCTGGCAGAATCTCTTTGCACACCTTTCCCCACAACAAACATACATTTAAAAAAATGAAGCACAGTCTAGGCCTTTGTGACAACAGAAGGAGGAGGCAAGTACTGAATGGTAAATTCTACTTGCTACTACAGCAAGTAGTCATGTAGAGTCTCAGTGCTCTATTGTTGTTTCCAGAGTTATAGCCGTGTTGGTCCCAGGCTGAGAGAGAGACAGGGTAGGTTACATAGTGTTTTTTGGACCAGCTTTGGTTGGTGCAAGAGCTTTTGAGGTACACAAAGCACTTCTACCTTTTCCAGATCTGGAAAAGTGCTCTGTGCAGCTCAAAAGCCATCTCTTTCACCAACCAAAGTTGGTCCAATAAAAGGTATTACCTCACCCACCTCGTCTCTTACATCTGAATATCAGCAATATTCACACTCAACAGTGACAGCCTGTTGGAAGCAAAGGGAGTAGGTTGTGAGCTTCACAGTTAATTCCCCCCCCCCAATCTGCTGTAAGAGTCAGACATTTTATGTAATTTCAAGTATTAATTATACTCAGTTTCAATAAACTTTTGGGGGACTCCAAAGGGGAAATTAAATGGGATTCAAAGTCTTTCACCTCTAGGTTGCTAGTTCAAATCCAGACTCAGTGACCAAAATGTTATTGGGGCTGTATGTTGTGTCAGTCCAGTTCCTAGCAGACAGGCAATCACTTCACAAGAGTCTCTACTGCAATTAGCACTAGCAGTTTTCCTTTACTGGTAATGTCAACAATTGGCCAGTTCAGGGCTGAGTAAATTGGTTAACCAGCATGGGAAGGGCTCCATTAATGCTGTCCCTGTTCAGTGGATAGATGATTTAGTCTTCAGGACTATCAAAGCAACATCTCTTATGATAAACTTTGAAATGATTTTTTTTTGGGGGGGGGGGAGAGAAAGAGGCTCAAACATATGTTCAGGGAAAAGAGGAAGAGAGTGTAGAATAGGTAGTTGTGGTATGGAGAAATATTTAACAAATTTATCTCCCTAGGAAATCTAGCAGTGTTAAAGTCAAGGGGATCATAATGGAAGACTTGGAACGAGAAGAACGTTAATACCAAGCAAGCCTCCTTTATAATAGGAAAATTAGAGAAGTGATTCAGGCCACACAACTAAAACTGGATTGAGGCTCTCTGTGATGGGTTCGGTCACAGATATCCTCTTGGGACTGTCACCTGAGCCCATTTTCTCTGTCAGCTTGGGACTCCAGACACACCCTCAAAGCTGCAGACTTTAACCAAAAATTGCTCAGCAAGTCTATCTCCAGCACCCAAACATCCAGATCCCAATGGGATACAAACCCCAAATAAATCCATTTTACTCTGTATAAAGCTTATACAAGGTAAACTCATAAATTGTCTGCCCTCTATAACACAGAGAGATATGCACAGCTGTTTGCCCCCCCTGGTATTAATCACTTACTCTGGGTTAAGTAATAAAGAAAAGTGATTTTAGTAAGTAGGATTTAAGTGGTTTCAAGTAATAACAGAACAAAGTAAGTTACCAAGCATAATAAAACAAAACATGCAAGTGTAAGCCTAATACATTTAAGAAACTGAATACAGGTAAATCTCACCCTCAGATGTTCCAATAAGCTTCTTTCACAGAGTAGACTCCTTCTTAGTCTGGGCCCAATCTTTCCCTTGGTACAATCCTTATCAGTTCCAGCTCAGGTGGTAACAAGGGGATTTCTCATGACTGGCAGCCCCCTTTGTTCTGTTCCACCCCCTTTTATATCTTTGGCACAAGGTGGGAATCCTATGTCTCTGGATTCCCACCCTTCCTTCTAAATGGAAAAGCACCAGGGTTAAGATGGAGTCCAGTAATGTGAGACTTCATTACCCACTGGCTGGCACACAGTTATACAGGAAGGCTTACAAGTAAACAGAGCCATTTACCACTAATTGTCCTAGTTAATGGGAGCCATCAAGATTCTAAGCCACCATTAATGGCCCACACTTTGCATTACAATTGGACTTCAGAGTAATATTTCATATTTCTAGCTTCAGACACAAGAAGGATCATCCCATTTGTATGAATGTAACAGACTCAGTACATTATAAGCTTTGTAATGATACCTTACAAGAGACCTTTTGCATAAAGCATATTCCAGTTCGTTATATTTACTCTCATAAGCATATTTCCATAAACATATGGAGTGCAACACCACTCTCATCTGCCAATTTCTAACTTTAAATCTGAGACAGGCCTCAAATGAGACATTTGGATCCAGATCTGAACAGTCTCAGAATTTGTCTGTTTACTTATTTGAAGAATGATAAAGTAATGCAGACAGATTTCTGTCAGTTGTGGCTTCCCTTCCCCTCCATTTTTAAAAGAGGATTTGAAGGAGGTACTCTGACAACAAAATGCAGAGGAAAGTTCAACTGCCTGAAGTTTATAAATATTTCTGACCAAAATAACTTTATCTTAAAGTTGAAGTCAAGAATACGTCAGGCAAACATAAAATCTTCACTCAAGTGTTCCAATTAGTATAAATACCACAACTGTTAAGAAGCTAGGAAGTTCAGAGTTTAAGTTAACTTACAAAAATCCTAAATATTTCAGAAGCACAGAAGTTCAAAGTTAAGGTATACAAACTACCTGAACTCTGTTTCCATAGCAATACCCTGCAAATCAATCACTGAAAAGTCACCTGACCCTATCCATGACAATTTCATCTTATCAATGACCACAAAAACTTAAATGTTTCCACTTTTAAAAAAATTGTGGTTGGCACAACCAGTCATCTTTATCTCTTACTGTTATAGTGCACGCATCACCAGCGTGCCACCACTTGTGGCAGGACACAGCATTGTAGGGGTTCTTCCCCTCATGTCCTGTTTCACAATGGTCTGTTTCCATGGCCCAGTCCTCTCTCAGTCGAGTCCCTTTCTGGGGTTAAAGCTAATTAAATCTGAGCTCAAAATAGACACCTGGTTCTTCGAGTCCGCAGTATAACCATTGGTTCTTTGTGGAGATCAAATGCCAAATTTAGGCCCCCGACGATGCCAGGTTACTTGGGGACAGAGTAGCAAGATCCTTCTGTCCCAGTCCTGGATTCACTTAGAAAACTGGCCCGTAGTAGAAGCAGCCAGCTTTTTTTATGTGGCCTGCTGGACTCTTATTGGCCACCTCCTGCTCCTGGATCTTGTAGATGCCAGAGGCCCAACTCTCGGTGGCTCTGCCCACAGCAGATCATGGGAAGCCTTTCCAGGCAATCCCTGTAGGTCTGACCTCCCAGCTCTTCCCTTCACTAAGGCAGTGAGAACCTTCAGCAAGGGGGGTTACAAATCCCTTTAGGCCCTGTCACAAAGTACTTCAACATATTGTACCGCTCATCGAATTAGGAATGGATGAAAATCACCATTCCTTACTCCTAACTAAGGGTCCTATTCTGCAAAGAACTGGGTCCAGTTTTTCCTATTGACAAGGCTTGCTAGCCGCCAGTTGTATATTCAGGATTAGTTGCACAACAAAGAGGGCTAAATTCATTTAAAAAAAAAAAAAAAAAAAAAAAGAGGTAAGATGTGGACTCCAGAAGTCATTTGGTGCCATATCTTAGATTTATTTGATCAAAGCGGTCATTCATCCAGTATTTAAAATCTTAATTACTTCAAATTAGAGTTTAATAAACTAAACTTTGGTCTTGAGTGCTAGATCTGAACTAGAGGAGTCCAGTACTTCACTCCCTTGTTTTGTTACATAATGGCAGAAGAGAGAGGTCTTGAACTCTGGTGATTACTTCTATTTTTGGTAGAGAAATTCTACCTCAGACATATCCAATCTACCAAATTTGAGGCCAGTATTCCTTTGCTTGCAGATTTTAAATGAGAGTGTCAAAATTGGGCTTTTAGGGAAAAAAGTAGTCATTCCATAATTTGCTAGAATTAAAAATATACTTGACTGTTGATTTTTTCAGTTACTAAAGTTTTCCACATGTAGTGTTTACTGTAGCTTCTACTACGTGGATGGTAGTTACGGCCATCATTTGGTGTTACAATGGTTTTGCTGCCTTCACAAGTGAATCTTTTGCGTCCTCTTCATGGTGTTCAGTCATTTACCCTGAAGCTCCAGATCCAGTGCTGGAAGCTTGTGCCTATTAGATTTTATATAACATTCTCTTTGAATAATGCATAATTTCTAATTATAATTAATGAGGGTCAAATACTCTGGAAAAATCTATTAGGCTCAGTTTTATGTAGTTTTCTTATCTAGTGTCTTTAGTGGCAGTATAAAAGGATATAACAAAATGTTGCTCTGCATGGAGTGTCATGTAAGCCAATGAAGCTTCCCACAGGTGCAGGGATATGCCCATATTCTGCACCTTGCAGGAGTGGGACTATAATTTTCAGAAGTGCTGAATGTCAGGAGCTGCAGGTGCACAGTATCTCTGAAAAGCTGGCCACTAGGGCCTGATCCAACACCCACTGACGGCTACAGGAGCTTTTCCTTTGATCAAGCCCTTATTTAAGACAAACGCCAACTGAGGTATCAGTAGGGATTTAGGTATTTCATTTGAGGCAGCCCTGTTATGAGATTACACATAAATAAAAACCAGGCCAACTCCAGAACACAACTAATTATTTTTAAACTTTGAGGCTAATAAATCTCTATGTCAGAGAGAAACAGATGTTTGGGAATTTTTTTTTTAAATTGTATTCATAGGTCTCTTATTTCTCTCTCATATGTATCATGCTGGCTCAAACTATTCCTCCTATTCTGGTTTCCTGCCCAGCTATTAGCATGGCTACAGCATGCAATAATGCTTAGTGCTGCAGCTGGTCTGCATTTTCTTTTTGCTGTTTATGGGAATAACTCAATTGTGAGATGTAAAAGTGAAAAGCAACATACAAGAGTAGAACAGGCATGGTTAGATTTAAAATGGTTAGCTGTCTCATCAGAAAAAAGTACTGCTGAACTGAGTTGCTTCAGATTAATGCAAAGTCTGCAAAATATGAAGACCAATATTTGAATTGGGTTTTAAAATAACCAAACAGATGACTGTCAGACTGACATCTGATAGAATGGCAAGGGATTACTTGCAATTGAGATGGCCTCCATTTTCAATTAAAAGCGACTCCAGAGGACTTTCAAAGGAATTTGTTTATTACTTAGTCTGATACAATGCCCATGGGCATGTGCTGCCCGATTAATGCAATCGTAAGGCAATGGAAGATTCACCAGCTGGGACAGTCCAAATAAAGTTCAGGATCACATCCCTTTCCTCAAACTGGGTTTATTAGACTAGATCAATAAACTTTATATGTGGTTTCTTGAAGGGCACATGACTAGGTACAAGCATATGACCTATAATTATAAACTCACATTTTTAGAGGATCAACAGGCCATAACACTGGGACTCACATGTGCCCCAAAGCCCAGTGCCCTGTTACAGTACAGTAATCAAAATTCATGACTATATAAGGCTTTGCTCTTTATTCTTAAACTATAATATTGTAAAGTCTGACAGTATTACTATAGGTGCTGTTAGAGAGAAAGTCCTATCCACTTAAAATTTCTCCTGTCCTGAAGGGATTGCCTTTCCCAGGAACTCATTCAGTAAAAAATCCCCTACAGGACCAGAAGTCCCCTACAAGGAATGGTGACTTAAGTGCACTGTGCCGTCAGAAAGGGGTAACAGAGCCTTGAATCTGAAACCCCTTTGTATTTAGGGAATGTTGTGGGGTTTGGATTCAAATTCCTGGATCCAACCCTCTCTGTCATTCTGATTCTAAGTGAGATCCAAAAACTAGAATGGTCTGTTTGGATGCGGCTCAAGTCTCATGAGAACAATTGGAATAAGAATGTGGAATTTTACTCCCTCCCATTTGAGCTGGAAGAGTCTCGTCAGCTGATCTCATGAACTTTTCACCATTTTGGGCTACAATCTTGCCAAAACATCCAGAAAAAAGATGGATATTTTTAAGCCAACCCCATTTATTCCTCCTTATCAAAAAACCAAAAGCATTTAATGAAAAAACCCTATACTCAGGCCCTCTGAACTGGTTGCAGGCTTCCCATCTATTTTGGTTCCTTATGAACCCTGCTCCACCTTGCCATCTTTAATATAGGCAAAATTTAATATAAATTAACCAAGATGTCTTCTTTCTATAATGTAGTAGCAACTTTACAACTATGACTGTAACAGCATGATGGGACTTCCTGATAACAAATTGTTATCATTGATCCATTAGTGCAGAGTCCTTTCAATTCCTTCCCATAAAGCTAATCTTCCCCAACCCCAATGTACACCTGGTACTATCACCCCGCTTATTGAGCACATAAGACTATCCCACTGTTGCTTCCCAAACCTTCTCCAATCACCAAGATTAGTGTCATAAGAAAAATGATGTACCTGGTAGTCACTTGGCTTATTGACTACTGACTGTTCTGGCACAATGCTGTTTTGTCATTTCATATCACAATACACATTGCCAGGTCATAGGGGACTTTCTCTAGCTATATTGTTGTATGATATAACTGACTATAGTTTTCCCCATTAACTTCAGTGGTGCCAGAATTTCAGCCAATAGTCTAAATGTAGAGAGAACAAGGAGTCCAGAACATTGCAGCCTGATTATTTTCTTGATGAAGGAAGTAGGAACATATCACCCTGATTTTCTATGATGTAATAGTAGTGTCCAGAGTCCCTATTGTGTTAAGTGGTGTACAAAGAAGACAGTCAGTACTTGCCACAAGGATCTTAAGCAAAATGAAGCAAATGTAGATTGCAAAATATTTTACTGAGGCTATAACAGGTTTTATTTAAGATTGCGTAAAAAATAAAGACACTGCATTGCTTTTGCAGTTTTTGTATAGTCCTCTAAAATGAGAATATACTGGAGTGATAAGGGACTAATATAAAGCCTATTGAAGTCAGTGGGAGTTCCCCCCGCTGACAACAGTGGTCTTTGGATTAAGTCCTACATGCATTTTTTTAATCTTTGTTTCTTTCATGTGTCTGCAAAAGCAGGTTTTAATTCAAATACAGAAAAAAACACCAAATACAGTCTAAAGAAATGTGAAGTATCCCCATAACTGCAGGACAAGTGTGTAACCAGTTTATTCCATAGTGGGAAATGGAGACTGCTCATCAATCCTGGAGCTGTTCAGATTTTGAAGGAAAAAGGACCACACAAATTTAAAGCACAATCTTATCTTCACCTTTTAAGCCATGTTGGTGTAAGGAGCAGTGTCTCAATACTGAAGGGTCTTACCCCCACCTTGCAGATGGTCCAGGAGTAGAAAGAATGGGAAACAACTTACTGCTCTTTTTAAAGAAGGCACAGCATGCAACTTTTCAGCTCCTGTTGCAGATCAAAACACAGCATGCATGCAGGAATGCTGGTGACCTGTTCCTTTCTCAGACCAGGAGACTGCCCTTTAGGCTGTTTCTCACCATAACACTATCTTGAGTACAAGAATAGAACCCTCTCCTGTTGCTGCTCTAGAGGATGCTCATGGGATCAGGATCCCTCTCTCTTTTCCCTCCCCTGCCCGCTGCGGCACAAGGCAGGATTTTTCCTTTAATGTAGTGGGCTTCACATTTCCAGGATGTTTACTGACTGACATTACATCTAGCCTGCCATTCTCCTTCAGTTTACTCTGAGAGTGCACCACTGTTTCCCTAAGTTTAATAAGTGCCCAAACATTCAAATGTCTGTCACCCTGCACATGAGATGCCACACAGTGTTCTTAGCAATAAGAGCACTATCCAAGGTCAAGTTGTAAGTGGTATAATGTGATTCAAGATGTTGTCATAAATGTGACTCCCCATCCACAGCACCACACTTCTGAGACAATTTGTGCTGTAAAAAGCAGACATTTGCATATTGGCCCTGGATATGCAGGCAGCACAGGAAAAACCCCCAGAGATTTTTTTGTTTGACAGATTCCTTGGTATATTAGAGCTTTTAAAGCAAGCAGTATGAAACTGTTTGCACACTGTAGAGCATTTTCAGTCATTCTCTCAGTTTAGGAATATGATACAACAGGGGATCCTTACAGAGCCCTTAAGGAGCCAATAGAGGAAATGCACCACCAAAAAGTATCATTTGGCAATGTTTGCAGAGTTAATGTTTTGCTTCACTCTTTTCAGGGCAAATTTATTCGAATCAATTTTCCTTCTGCATCATTTTAAGGTAGTCAGTGTCTGACAAATATTTGGTTGTGCACTTTGATATTCACTAGAGAGGGGCCTAAGGTATAGAGTTCAAATGCAAAATACCATCACAATTAGATTTGTTGGGGATTTGGGGACCTTTATATCTGAGGTTTCGTTTCAGGACCAACTCTAATACTCCTCCCTTAAGTCATATGCATCATTAACTTCAGTAATTAATATAAAGCAAGCATTGATCAGAAGGACATACAATAGAATCTGAAGAGATTGTGCTACAGATTTACATGTAGTCACTATGGATATTGTGAAATCTCTCCCTCCAAGATTGTGAATTTGAGCCATTGACTGTCTTCATAGCAGGGGGACTCCTTGAAAAGGTTCAGTGTGCTTGCCCCTCTCCTGACTGGTACACTTGTGAGAGTGGAAAGTTTGGCTCTACACTCCTCCCCAGTCATCACTTCCTAACCAAAAGCAGTGCCTCTAGTCCCCTGATCCCAGTACAAGAGCCCAACAGGGAGAACGCTTTCCCCTTCTACGCTTCCTTGTGGGCCTGCTCAGGTGGGCACAATTTAACCTGGATATTAGTGTTACAGGCAGAACTGCTAGTACAGCCTACAGTGCAGGGTGTCCAATAGCTTCCATTGGAAGACCCTATTCTCAGCTTCTTATGGCTTTGATAAACTCGGTGGCCAGAATGTTCCATACTAGGGTCTACCTCAGTCTTCAAGTTTCAACCAAAACTGGTTAGCCATTTCTGAGAATGAAAACAGGGAAATACATTTTGCTCATGTAACAAAACCACACAACTGTTTTGTTGAGAAATTCCAGTGCCTCCCTATCTCAAAGAAGGGATATGAAATTTGGCTGGGGGTCACCCTTGGCTGTTAGTGGACACTTGATAATTTTGGTCTTAATCTCTGCCTTGAGTTACCACAGCTGGAAAATGGGGATTCCACCACCTAATCTCACCGGGGTGTGGTGAAGATCAATTCATCCATGTTTGCAAAGCACTCAGACACTAAAGACTGCTAAGAACTGCTCAGGGGGAAACTAATTTTTTTAAAATTCAGTGTGGGGTTTGGATGGTGAGAATTAAATAAGATTGGGGGGCCATGCACTGAGTGAGGATGAAATGTTGAGTAACTACCCACTCACTGAATGCAACCTGCATCGTGTAGGAGAGATTGTTAAATTATTTGATCATACACTAAGTATATGCACAAGGGGTCCAAAATAAAGTTGCACAGGCAACCTTAATCTGAATTTTTTCTAACTTTTGAGTGCTTAACTTTGCAAGCATAATGTAGTTCAGATGAAGAGGCTGAGCATGATTCTATCCTGTGTTACTGCCATAAAACTGGAGTAAAGTTCCATTAATTTCAGTAGAAATTTACTGGCACAAAACTAGTATTAGAGTTTAAATTAAGGCCCAAAAGATTTTACTGAAATAAAATCACTTTTTTTATGTTACTGAAACCCCAAACTGAAATTCAAGATGGTTAGTGCAATCATTTATAGTGTGTGCTTGACAATTCTCTTCTTTTGAAAAAGGTTTCACTTTTTCCAGGGTAGAAAGTGACACTCTATACAGTTTTACAAAAGACTTCTGAAAGCAACAGTTCCCACAGAATGAAAAATAATCTGGAAAGTCTTTATGGAAAAAGCACAAATCAGTATGTATTAATGTTATATGGACATCAGGATGGAACCATCAGATGGACTGGTGCCAGTTATGCTGAGCAGAATTGAGTGTTTTTGCACATATTTGTCTTCTACACATTTGTTTGGGGAACAGTATGAGAATTAAAAAGACAAGATAAACTTAAATGGTGAAATCCTGGCCATATTGAGGTCTATTGATGTTAATGGCAAAGATGCCATTTACATCAATGGAACCTGAATTTCCACTCAAAGTCTATCTTTATCAATAAATAAATAGGCATTGCGGAGCAAGTAAAAGAACAAAAGCCAGACATTGATCACAGCTGCAATAAAAATAATTCAGCAACATTAGAAAGGTTCCTTCCTACTAATTATGATAATTGGCTATAGTTCCTACTTACAGCATTCAAACCTGAAATAAAAGTATATGTTTATCAAAATAAGATTGGAGATACTCCTAAGTAGTCCCACTATGAACCAAAATAGGTAATAAAATATAACCATAAGTACGTAATTTAATCCTGTATTTGTGAAGGGACACACACACACACACACACACACACACACACACACTTGCTACATCTGCATTAGTTTAGGAAGCATGCTTTACTTAGGTAGCAGAGACATGGATTAATTATGCAGGACATCCTAAATAAGTGTCAAGTATGCATTTACGTAATATTTATATATGCAATATGCACATCCCTCCCCCATTAAAAGGATACATTTTGGACCAAATCCCACTTGCTTTACTCATTTTCAGTTCCCAGAACTGACGAGTTTGTAAGTGAGGCAAGCAGAATTTGACCTTTCATGAAATAAACTGTTCTAAAGGAAGTGCTTAACTCTTAATTTTATAATTCAAAATAAAAAGTATTAGGTACATCTGTTTCTTGTCAAAAAAATTTAGCATTAGCAGACAGATTGCTTAATAGCACAATATTGCAAAAGGGAAAAAAAAATCTCAGACCAAAATATTTTACAGATTATGTTTGTCTGAATCAAGTAGTCTAAATGAAATCCTGCCTTCTTTGACAGTCAATATGTGGATTTCAGGGATTCATATTCTCATTTTAAAGAGGTGGGGAACTGAAAAAACTGACAAGACGTAGGCACTTGACAATATTTACTAGTCTCCTGTTTTCTGACAGTGGCCAATGCTAGATGCTTCAAAGGGAATGAATAGAACAGGGCAATTATCGAGTCATCTGCCACATGTCATCTAGGCGCAACACCTAACAGTCAGAGGTTTAGGAACTAATTAGCCATTGATGGACCTATCCTCCATAAACTTATCCAATTCTTTTTTGAACCCAGTTGTATTTTTGGTCTCCACAACATGCCCTGGCAATGAGTTACACAAGTTGAGTGTGCGTTGTGTGAAGAAATACTTCCTTATGTCTGTTTTGAACCTGCTGCCTATAACAGCCACCACCACCACCACATGACCCTTGGTTATTGTGCTATTTGAAGGGGGTAAGTAACACTTTTGTATCTACTATCTCCACATCATTCGTGATTTTGTAGACCTCTAGCATATCACCATCCCCTTAGTCATCTCTTTTCCAAGTTGAACAGTCTGTTTTTTAAATTTCTCCTCATATGGAAGGGCAACCAGAACTGCATGCAGAATTCAAGATGTGGGAGTACCATGGCTTTATATAGTGGCATTATGATATTTTCTGTCTCATTATCTATCTCTTTCTTAATGATTCCTAATAACGTGTTAGTTATGTGCAGCAGCAGCAAGCAAAGAGTGGATGTTTTCTGAGAATTATCCAGGATTGCTCCAAAGATATTTCTTGAGTGGTACAGCTAATTTAAACCCCATCTTTATGTATTTGGGATTATGTTTTCCAACATTAGCTAGCTTGCATTTATCTACTCTGATTTTCATCTGCCATTTTGTTGCCATCAGCCAGTTTTGTCACAGCCCTTTGTAACTTTGCAGTCAGCCTTGTACTTAACTATCTTGAGTAACAGTCATCGGCAAACTTTGCTACCTCACGGTTTACCCCCTTTTCCAGATCATTTATGAACGTTGAATAGCACTGCTCCCAGTACAGATCCCTGGGGCACTCCACTTAAACTCTCTCCATTGTGAAAACTGGACTGTTTATTCCTACCCTTTGATTCCTCTCTTAACCAGTTAGAGATTCATGAAAGCATCTTCCTTCTCATCCCATGACTGGTTGTTATGTTGCTAATGTCCTACACTAAAGGCTCTTTTCAAATGCTTTCTGAAAGTCCAAGTACAAGATCTCCACTGCATCACCTTGTCCACATAGTTGTTGACCCCTTCTGAAAATTCTAAAGGATTGGTGAGGTAGGATTTCTCTTTACAAAAGCTATGCTAACTCTTCCCCAAACTGTGTCCATCTGTGTATTTGATAATTCTGCTCTTTACTATAGTTAGTCTTACAAGCCTGTAATTGCTAAGATTGCCTATGGAGCCCATTTAAAAAATTGGTATTACATTAGCTACCCTCCAGTCATCTGATACAGAGGCTCATTTAAGTTATCAGTTATATATCACAACTAGTAGTTCTCCAGTTTCAGACAATAGACACACCTTAAATGCATAAGCCAAGATGAAGTAAAACATCTTTGAGTAGTCTGAATTTCTGTATTAGATAAATGAACACAATTAAAGTGACTCTTCTTGCAAGAGACTGTTCACTTACTGTTACATTAGCAGCCATATTTTGGCTGACCTTCCTTTAGCCTTTGATGCTGTGCCCAGTAGTTTACTTAATCAGAATTGGACAAGTGCAAATGAGCCCTGGAAAAAAAATAAATTTAAGTTTAAGTCACTCTTCAATGTCTGTAAAATTAATCAGTTTGTGATTTAGATTTTCTTCCAGTGAAAACAAGAACATGATATACAATGTGCATTGTCTATTGTTTTCCTACTTGAATAAATGAGTCATTCCCCTTGTAATCCAACTACAGCGAGTAGGATCCTTAACCACTGTATCTGAGGCCTGCTCTACACTACACGGTGAGGAGTATGTAAGCTGCCTTGCGTTGACCTAGCTGTGGAAGGGTCTTCACTGAAATTTGGCTCCTGCTGATATAAAGTGCCTCAGTATGCTATTTAGTAACGCCTCCTCCCCAAGCAGTGTGGACTCACAGTAAATGTAATTAGGTTGACAGTGTCAGTGTAGACACTGCATTGTATAGGTCAACCAACACTGGCCTTGAGGAGCCATCCCAAAATGCTCCACACTGACAATACAATCTATACAAGAACTCCTGAGGAGGATGCATACTGCTGACACAAAATTAGGGTTACCATATTTCAATACTGTAAAAAGAGGACACTCCACGGGGCCCTGGGCCCGCCCCAATTCCACCCCTTCCTGCCCCGGCCCCGCCCAAACTCCGCCCCTTATCCAAAGTCCCAACCCCAACTCCGCCCCCTCCCCTGAGGATCCCGCATTCCCCCTCCTCCCTCCCGCCCCCCGGCTGCTGCTGCGCTGGGGAAGTTGCTTCGGCCCCCGCTGCGGTGGAGAGCGGCAGGAGCTGGGAAAGTTGGAGCCCGGGGAGGAGGCGGTCCCCTTACCATGCCTCCCTATTTTCTCAGGCATGTCCGGCTTTTTGGAAATTCCTCCCGGACGGGGATTTGAGGACCAAAAAGCCGGTCATGTCCAGGAAAATCCGGACATATGGTAACCCTACCCCAGAGCCACGTCCCGCCCGCCAGACCCCCCAGGCCTCACCCCAGAGCCGCCTCTCGCCCGACCCCCCAGGCCTCACCCCAGAGCCGCCGCCCGCCCGCCGGACCCCCCAGGCCTCACCCCACACACAGTCTGGGCTTCATGCTGGGCTTGTTCTCCCTCCTTAACTGGGAGCTGTGGGAAGACTACACTGCCAAATGTCATAAAAAGCACATGTCCCATAATTGTAAGTTAAAAAACATGGTCCAGTTTGCAGTTCAAGCCAGTGATATGACCAATAGGACTAGAGCTCTAGCAAAAAAATAATAATAATAATAATTCTAGCCTCTATCTTCCAGCCACTCTTACAGCCCTTCTATTGAGCACTCACATGAGGAGATGGGTGGGTAGTAAGACGCTAAGGTGAAGTCAGACTTTACTCCAGGGTCAAGTAGTACCCCTTCCTCATCACAAGCCCATTTCTTTAAGCTTCCAAGGTTCTTGTGAATGTATACGAGTGTACCTTTTGCTGAAGAGCATGCTAGTGTTTTCAGTTTAAGAAAAATCTGTTATTGGAACCTGTGATTTATTTGAGTAATTCCTATTAAAAAAGGAGTTATGAACATAAGTTCCATGTATATCTATTGCTAGAAAGACCTTTGGCAGAAGTGCAAAGGAGCTGATTTACAGAACTTAGGTGAAATGGTAACAGATCTTCAAGAACCTTGAGCTAGAGTATGTGCAAAGCCAGACTCATTTGAAAAGCCATTTAGTTTTTGTTGGTACTTTGGAAAAAAAAAAAAAAAAAAAAAAAAAAAAAGTTAGAGGCGTTCACTCTAGGAGGGGGTTACTTGTTCCGGTAAAGCTCCATTGTGTTGCAAAGTAATTCATACTCCTGCAGGCTCAAGCACCCACCAGTGGTGTCACAGATAAATGGTTCCCGAGAACAGGTGGCCACAGAGACCCCCTTGGGACGGTCACATGATGTGCCAGAATTACCTCTGAGGCCTGGTCTACACTACGACTTTAATTCGGATTTATCAGCTTTAATTCGAATTAACCCTGCAACCGTCCACACAACGACGCTATTTATTTCGATGTAAAGGGCCTTTTAAATTGATTTCTGTACTCCACCCCGACGAGCGGAGTAGTGCCAAAATCGATTTTAGCAATTCGAATTAGGGTTAGTGTGGCCGCAATTCGATGGTATTGGCCTCCGGGAGCTATCCCACAGTGCATCATTGTGACCGCTCTGGACAGCAATCTAAACTCGGATGCACTGGCCAGGTAGACAGGAAAAGCCCCGCGAACATTTGAATTCCATTTCCTGTTTGCCCAGCTTGGAGAGCACAGGTGACCACAGATAGCCTGCATGGTTACCTGTGCTGATGAGCTGATAATCGAAAAAGAGCACCAGCATGGACCGTGAGGGAGGTACTGGATCTGATCGCTGTATGGGGAGAGGATTCAGTGCTTGCAGAACTTCGTTCTAAAAGACGAAATGCAAAAACTTTTGAAAAAATCTCCAAGGGCATGATGGAGAGAGGCCACAATAGGGACTCAGATCAGTGCCGCGTGAAAGTCAAGGAGCTCAGACAAGCCTATCAAAAAACAAAGGAGGCAAACGGTCGCTCCGGGTCAGAGCCGCGGACATGCCGCTTCTACGCCGAGCTGCATGCAATTCTAGGGGGGGCTGCCACCACTACCCCACCTGTGTTCGTGGATTCTGGGTCGGGGATAGTCTCATCAGCGACGCCTGAGGATTCTGCCGATGGGGTAGAGGAGGAGGAGGAGGATGAGCTTGCAGAGAGCACACAGCACTCCATTCTCCCCAACAGCCAGGATCTTTTTATCACCCTGACTGAAGTACCCTCCCAAGCCAGTACCCAAGACTCTGACCCCATGGAAGGGACCTCAGGTGAGTTTACCTTTTAAAATATAAAACTTGTTTTAAAAGCAAACGGTTTTTAATGATTACTTTGCCTGACTTTGCATTCGCGGTCAGTTCAGCTACTGGAAAAGTCTGTAGCTACTGGAAAAGTCTGTTAACGTGTATGGGGATGGAGCGGAAATCCTCCAGGGACATCTCCATGAAGCTCTCCTGGAGGTACTCCGAAAGCCTTGCCAGAAGGTTTCTGGGCAGTGCATCTTTATTCCCTCCTCCATGGTAGGACACTTGACCACGCCATGCTTGCAGCAAGTAATCTGGTATCATTGCCTGACAAAGCCTGGCAGCGTATGGTCCCGGTGTTTGCTGGCATTCAAGCAACATCCGTTCTTTATCTTGTTGTGTAATCCTCAGGAGAGTGATATCACTCCTGGTAACCTGGTTGAAATACGGGAACTTAATTAAGGGGACAGAGGTGGCCGTTCCTACTGGGCTGTTTGCCTGTGGCGGAAAATAAATCCTTCCCTGCAGTTAGCCAAGTGCAGATGGGAAATTGGCCCTGAGTTTTTCGCGTTTGGCTAGCAGGGATCTTCCCTGTTACCAGCCACGCGGTGGAGGGAGGGGTACTGTGATCACCCCAGAGAATTCATGGCGGGAGGGGGGCGGCGGCGGGGGGGGAGGGGTTAGTTTGGTGCCTGCAGGGATCTACCCTGATACCAGCCACGTGGTGGGGGGGAGGGGTACAGCGATCATCCCAGAGAATTCATGGCGAGGGGGGGGGGTGGTTAGTTTGTTTTCTGGTGCTGCTGAATGTTAACAGAAAAACCGCAGCACTCTACTTGCCTGAAGGGGCCCAGACAAGCCCCCCCCACACTGCCCCCCCCCCAACTGGCTGAGATTGGCCAGGCTTCTGCAGCACTCTACAAGCTATGCTTGGTATGTGGGAAAGGAGGGCGCAGAAGCTTACCATGGCCGCATGCAAGCCGAATTCTGTTGCCCAGACCTGTGATCTCTAGCAGCAAAGCCACAGGCACTCAGCATTAAGAGGCAAAATGCGACCTTGCACAGAAATCACATGTGCTATGTAATGTGAACAGTGTTGGTCACCGTGAAAGAGTATAAGCATTGTTCTGCAAAATGTAGCTTTTAAAACAATTCTCTCTTTTTTCCCCTCCCTACAGCAGCTGCAAATTCCTCAAGCCTCCCTCCTCCATCCCGAAGGTTATCACAGATAAGGCGTCGTAAGAAGAGAACGCGAGACGAGAGGTTTTCGGAAATTATGGAATCCAGCCGCAGTGACAGAGCTCATGTGAATGAGTGGAAGGAAACAGTTTCAAAGTATAGGAAAGAAGTCAGTGAACGTGAGGACAGGAGGGACCAACGTGAGGAGAGGAGGGACCAACGTGAGGAGAGGAGGGACGCTCGAGATGAGAGGTGGCAGCAGGAAGACCAGAGGATGAAGGATGCAACGCTGGGGCTGCTCCGGCGTCTGGTGGAGGTTCAGGAACGGCTGCTGGAAAACAGACTGCCGCTTCAGCCCCTGTTCCACCCTCCCCCCTCCCCATGTTCCGTATCCTCCTCACCCAGACGTGTAAGAACGCGGGGGGGGGGGAGGCTCCGTACACCTTCCCATTCCACCCCAGTAGACAGCCCAAGCAAAAGGCTGTCATTTTTTTAACCTTTTCTTTGTGGCTTTTTCCTTCCCAGCAATCCTCCTCCCAAATACCACCCGGGTTCCCTCCCTCTTTTTCTAATCTATTAATAAAGAATAAATGATTTTTAAATGATAGTGACTTTATTTGGTTTGAAAGAAAGCTGGGGGAAGGGGCAGGGTGGGTTCCTTACAGAGAATGAGTCAATAAAGGGGGCGGGTTTTCATGAAGGAGAAACAAACAGATATTTCACACTGTAGCCTGGCCAGCCATGAAACTGGTTTTTAAAGCTTCTCTGATGCACAGCGCTTCCTGGTGTGCTCTTCTAATCGCCCTGGTGTCTGGCTGCGCGTAATCAGCAGCCAGGCGATTTGCCTCAGCCTCCCACCCCGCCATAAAGGTCTCCCCCTTACTTTCACAGAGATTGTGGAGCACACAGCAAGCAGAAATAACAATGGGGAGATTTCTTTGGCTGAGGTCAGAGCGAGTCAATAATGATCTCCAGCGACCTTTTAAACGGCCAAATGCACATTCTACCACCATTCTGCACTTGCTTAGCCTGTAGTTAAACAGCTCCTGACTCCTGTCCAGGCTGCCTGTGTATGGCTTCATAAGCCATGGCATTAAGGGGTAGGCTGGGTCCCCAAGAATAACTATGGGCATTTCAACATCCCCAACGGTTATTTTCTGGTCCGGAAAGTAAGTCCCTTGCTGCAGCCCTTTAAACAGAGTAGTGTTCCTGAAGACGCGAGCGTCATGAACCCTTCCCGCCCAGCCCGCGTTGATATTGGTGAAACGTCCCTTGTGATCCACAAGTGCTTGCAGCACCATTGAAAAGTACCCCTTGCGGTTTATGTACTCAGTGGCTTGGTGCTCCGGTGCCAAGATAGGGATATGGGTTCTGTCTATTGCCCCACCACAGTTAGGGAATCCCATTGCAGCAAAACCATCCACTATAGCCTGCACATTTCCCAGAGTCACAAACTTTCGTAGCAGCACCTGAGTGATTGCTTTGGCTACTTGCATCACAGCAGCCCCCACAGTAGATTTGCCCACTCCAAATTGATTCCCGACTGACCGGTAGCTGTCTGGCGTTGCAAGCTTCCACAGGGCTATCGCCACGCGCTTCTCAACTGTGAGGGCTGCTCTCATCTTGGTATTCTGGCGTTTCAGGGCAGGGGACAGCAAGTCACAAAGTTCCATGAAAGTGCCCTTACGCATGAGAAAGTTCCGCAGCCACTGGGAATCGTCCCAGACCTGCAACACTATGCGGTCCCACCAGTCTGTGCTTGTTTCCCTTGCCCAGAATCGGCGTTCCATGGATAGAATCTGCCCCATTAACAACATGATCTCCAAAGCACCGGGGCCTGTGGTTTCACTGAATTCTGTATCCGTGTCCGTGTCCATGTCCTCATCATGCTTGTCGCTGCGCTGCCGCCGCTGCTGCCTCCTCGCCTCGTTTTTCTGGTCCTGGCTGAGCATAAACTCCACGAGAACGTGCGAGGTGTTTACAATATTCATGACTGCTGTCTTGAGCTCAGCGGGCTCCACGCTTGCCGTGGTATGGAGTCTGCAGTGTTCACCCACCCAGGAAAAAAGGCGCGAAAATGGTTGTCTGCCGTCCGTTGCTTTCATGCAGGGAGGGAGGGAGGAGGTGAGGCTGTACCCAGAACCACCTGCGACGATGTTTTTTGTCCCATCAGGCACTGGGATCTTAACCCACAATCCCAATGGGCGCGGGAGACTGCGGGAACTATGGGATAGCTATGGAATTGCTACCCACAGTGCAACGGTGCAGAAAATCGACGCTAGCCCCGGTACTTGGACGCACACCACCGAAGTAATGTGCTTAGTGTGGCCGCATTCATTTCGACTTTATACAACCTGTTTTTCAAATCCGAATTATCTAAATTCGGATTAATCCCTAGTGTAGACATACCCTGAGCCTGTTTTCCACTGCTAGCTTGGGACTCCAGAACCCTACTTTGTTGAGCCTGATATGCTAGTCTGCTGCAACACAGACCCAGGTCTGTTCCACACCCCCAAAGCTGTAGACTTTAACCAAAATCTCCAGCACCCAGACACCCAGTTCCCAATGGGATCCAAACCCCAAATAAATCCATTTTACTCTGTATAAAGCTTACACAGGGTAAACTCAAATTGTCTGTCCTCTATAACACTGATAGATATGCACAGCTGTTTGCTCCCCCCAGTATTAATCACTTACACTGGGTTAAGTAATAAAAAATGATTTTAGTAAGTATAAAAAGTAGGATTTAAGTGATTTCAAGTAATAACAGACAGACCAAAATAAACCAAAACACACGCAAGTGTAAGCCTAATACATTTAAGAAACTGAATACAGGTAAATCTCACCCTCAGATGTTCCAATAAACTTCTTTCAGAGTAGACCCCTTAGTCTGGGCCCAATCCTTTCCCTGGTACAGTTCTTATTAGTTCCAGCTCAGGTGGTAAGTAGGGGCTCTCTCATGACTGGCAGCCCGCTTTGTTCTGTTCCATACCCTTTTATATCTTTGGCACAAGGCAGGAATCTTTTGTCTCTTTGGGTCCCCACCCTTCCTTCTGAATGGAAAAGCACCAGGTTTAAGATTGATTCCAGTGCAGGTGACAGTACACTGTAAGACCTCCTTCATTACTTGTAGCTGGAAGACAGGTAATTAGGAAGGCTTGCAGGTAAACAAACCCATTCACAGTTCATTGATTCTGAAGTATCCTTAATGGCTTCCATCTAACACGTTTACATCAGTAATACAAGTTTATATCTTATTATCCTAACTCCAGACATAGAAATACATGCAAAAAAATAGGATGAACACTCAGTAGATCATAAGCTTTGTAATGATACCTTACAAGAGAGATTTTGCATGAAGCATATTTCAGTTACATTATATTCACACTCATTGCACTCCATATGTTTTATGGAAATATGCTAATGTCACAGCCAAGAACAAGAAGAATCCCAGTAACGTGCTTTCAGATGGTTTTTCAAATACAGTTTGGATTTGTAAACTAAATAAGAAAAAAAGAAAGCTAAAGGTCTTGTCTTTAGGCACGTTACTAACCTTTAGGGACAAGGACGTGGTGGTGCACAAGATAGTGCCTCCTGGAGCACTGTGTGCCTCATGACATGAGGCAACTGGCAAATCTTTACAGTGTATAGTTTTATAGCAAAAAGAACAGGAGTACTTGTGGCACCTTAGAGACCAACAAATTTATTTGAGCATAAGCTTTCGTGGGCTACTGCCCACTTCTTCGGATGCATAGAAAGCTTACCGCTATAATTAAACTGGCAAAACCCTCTTAGACTAAGTCTATACTACCCGCCTGAATCGGCGGGTAGAAATCGACCTCTCGGGGATCAATTATCGATCCCCGAATCGGCGCTCTTACTCCACCAGCGAAGGTGGTAGTAAGCGCCGCCAACAGAAAGCCGCAGAAGTTGGTTTTGCTGCCGTCCTCACAACGGGGTAAGTCGGCTGCGATACGACGAATTCAGCTACGCTATTCACGTAGCTGAATTTGCGTATCTTAAATCGACTCCCCCCTGTAGTGTAGATGTACCCTTAGAGTAGATGTAGCTATACTGGTATAAAAAAGTGCTTATAGCATTAAAGCTTATGCTATTTAGAACCATTATAACATAACTACAGGCATGCAGTTGTGATATTTGTGTGTACAGTTACAGGTATGGATGCAATTATGAACAAATGCATTTGCATATATAATCAGAGTTTTCATGTGCAATTGCTCACTCAAATCTTTGCAGCAGACTCTGGGTCTCCCTGTATGAGAATTAGATTAGTACATTAGTGCACACACAAGATTGTAGCATAAATTTTTTTAGAACTATGACAAGGTTAAATAAATCAATTCTGTACTAATCAACTACAGAGCTGTAGAGTGATTAAGAACTTTAACTGTATGTTAAAGAGATTTAATTTGTTCAGGCTAGTGAAGTATTAATACCTAAGAAATAAATGAATCCCTCCATATGGGCTGGGGCTTCTTTTGACACTCTGCTTTTAGATGCAGTTAAGGGGACCACATTAAAAAAACCTGACAAAAATAGGGCAAGAGTTCCGCTCCTTCGTTCCTGTCTACTTCAAAGTTCTGCAACTAGAATTTAGCACTTGATAACTGAAGAATCAGAAGAGTTCTGCTTGTTCTTTTGTAGCTGTGTCGGCTCTGCTGTACTAAGAGGGAGTAAAAATCTTACTTTAGTCAGTCAGGATATGACTGATTATGCACTAGAAGGAGTTTTTGTTGTTTTTTGTTGTTGTTTTTAAAAAAAGACAGTCAATCCTGACAACTAGACTTAAAACTAGATTATAATTTCTGCCTAATATATTACCCTACTATAAACAAGCAACCCCTCAAAAAGGTGAGTAGCTTGGTGTCTGAGATTGAAACAAACAATATTTCCTCAAATACTTGCTTCCCATTGTCTTCCAGGGAGGTGACTTAAAGAGTCCATTGCAGGTGTTTGCATCCATTGTCTTTTGCATACCCTTTCAGTAGTTTGACACTTGAATGTTTTGTAATAGTGTTGTGTCCCAGAAAAATAGAATTCCTTAACATCCTCTCAGATTCTTACTTTAGCAGGGAATCAGAGTTATGCTATGGTACCCGTATCAATAAAGGATTCCTCCTTCACCCACTCCTTGCATGAGATTTATCTCCCATGACCTGGTCTGTGTTAGCAGATTCAAGTCTTTTAAGTGCATCTTGGCTTCCAAGAGTATTTTTTTATATGGGCTGCAGCTCATAGAAAGCTACCTTTCTGCCTGAGCCTGCACCATTAAGTTACTGGCAAAACTTCCATTACAGTCAATAAGGCAGAATCAAGTCTCCTATCCCAAAAGTTGGTGCATTACCATGATGGTACCAGTAGAAATTGACTCACTCTTTGTTAAATCTTTTCTCTAGATATTAGATTGTCCTAGGTATCAACATCCACAAAGTATCAGAGGGATAGCCGTGTTAGTCTGGATCCGTAAAAAGCGACGGAGTCCTGTGGCACCTTATAGACTAACGGACGTATTGGAACATAAGCTTTTGTGGGTGAATACCCACTTTGTCAGATGAATGTAGTGAAAATTTCCAGAGGCAGGTAACATCCGCAAAGATGCTGCTGTCAGATCATGTTTTTGATGTTCCTTCTATTTTATTTGTTTTAGCCTGTCCTTTGCCGCTTTTGTCAGTTCTAGTTTTGGGATTATATATCCCATGCTGCACTGAGTCCAACAGATTAGGAGATATGAATCAGAGGTGCCAGAGCCTAGCAGAACTGGTAATGGCTTAAAAAATAAAAATAAGTGACAGGAGACATTGAGATTAAAAATATCAACATCCCATGTCAAAATATACAAAGTAAATATCCTTAAACTCAAATAACTTATCAAACAGCATTTTTCCTCTTTGCCCATATGTAACTTTTGATTCTCAATGGAAGTATTCTGTTAGTGTGTGTACAGTGAAATTGACATTTATCAATAAAAATCTAATCTTGAAACCTATTTCTATTACAGTAAAGCTCAAAGACCCAAATCAGGAGCAGACTCCATGGTGTTAGTGCATGAGTTTTTATATGATACTCACAGTAAAGTTTATAATGTTAACAGAGAAAACAGAAAATATGCATGCAAGCAAAGTGACATAGGGACATCTTACTTTCCTTCATCCTCCATCTCTCTTTCCAGGTATCCTAGCCAGTCTGCTAAACCTCATAAATGTGATCATCAGGGGGTCAAGATGCACTGATGCAGGGGTGTATGCCATACCATCAGAGAAGTGTTGGTAACTCCATATGTTTCTGCAGAATCAATCTTTTCGTTAAAAGAAACAGTTTCTTCCATTCAGAATAGTATCTAAACGTTAGAGTCTATGCAGTGACTAGTCTATACTAGTAGAGCTTATGTTTCATTCTAAGGGCCAAATGTTGCCCCACCCCTCTATGCGCCCCATCTTTCACTCTTCTGGAATGAAAGAGCCTGAACACAGAGCACCCACTCTGGTGGATCTACCCCGTATGTTATTCCTGACACTCAAACTACTGTATGACCTCAGAGACTGTGGAGAAGAGTGGCCAGTAACTTTGTCACTGCATCAATCTACAGGCCTAAATCCAGAGTGCCTTGAGTGCACAGGGATCACAGCTACTACTATGGTCAACAGGCTGTGGCAGTGGCATGATTACACAAACACACAGCTCCAAGCCACTGACAAACCTAAGGGCAGCGGCATTGGCAATGGAGCTGTCTATTTGCTGCTTCAGGAAGACAAACACTGCATCAATTATATTTAGAAGGGTATATTCACAGGTACATTGACTAGAAATGTGAGGGTTTTTTAAAGCTGAAAGCTTAAGCTGAAGAAATGGTTCCCCATTTCCCTCCCTGCAATTGTACACACCACACACCCTGCCATGCAACTGGTGAGGGGATTTTTCAAATCCTCATCAGAATTCAGCAGACTTGTATTACTTTATATTAAAATTTCATAGTGAAGTACTGAAGGAGGTTTCGGTCAATATGCTTAGTATTAGACTCTAACAAGCATATTACAGGCCAGATTCTGCCCTTTGAATACAACACCAGTCAATGGGAGTGGCATGTGCACATATGAGAGACAGCATTTGGACAGATTTGATTTCCAGATATGAGGTAGTGGATTTTATAATGCCTCGAGAATTTTAATGTGAGTAATTTAGACAGCATTCCAACTGGAATCAACTGAAATTTGTCTGTTATCTCCAGGGATTGGTTTATCCCAAAAGGCAAAATATCAGTAAACAAAAACTTGGATAAATAATATGGAGAGGAGGTCCTCAAGTACAGTTAATTAGTTGTGGTTCTGCTCTGAAAAGCAGCCATAGAAATATCACAGGGTTCCATGTTGGGATGTCAGTAACCACCAGATCAGAGTTTGCTCAGTTTTCAAGTTAAAAAATATTAAGACTAATGGAGTTATGCAGGTGTCACAAAGGTTGCATCGTCTCCTGACCTTCTCAACACCATCAAAACTACCAGATAAATAAGAGTATATACTGTCAGCTAGTTATTTAAAAT
This sequence comes from Trachemys scripta elegans, assembly GCF_013100865.1. Taxonomy (NCBI): domain Eukaryota; kingdom Metazoa; phylum Chordata; order Testudines; family Emydidae; genus Trachemys; species Trachemys scripta. Next base: position 40,121,111 of record NC_048302.1, on the reverse strand, counting down.
GCAAATAATGCTGTTACCTTAGAACACAATTCAAATAACATACTCTTAATAAAATACATTGTAATTTAATACAAGTTTTCCACTGATTTCATACAACTAAAGACAAAATCCTTGATGTTTCATTTATAGTTTCCCATCTTTATTGCATTAAAAAAAAAAAAAAAAAAAGCGGCCTTATTTTTGTGGCCAGAAAGAGGTAGTTGGTGCAAATTGCAACCAGTAAGGTACTAGGAGATAATAGTCTCGGCAGCATATCCATTATAATTCCAGTTAGGATGAGCATGCACTTATAAATTGATGTAGTTCAGTGAAAAATAGGAATAAGAGATTATTCCACTGAACTGCACAAGTGAAATAACAAATAAAGTTAAAGCACAAATAAAGGTTAAAAATTAAAAAAAAGTTAAGGTTTTTATCTTTAAAAAGTTTCATTAAATATTTTTTCCTCTTTGTTGTTTACTTCAGAGAGGAAGCTTGCCTTGAAAGCATGTTACACACAAGCCTTATATAGCTTCTGCTCTGAGGTTAGTACAGGAAGCTGGCCTACTTTTTATAGTAATAAGACCAGCCTGTGTGTGCTGTTAGTTGACTGCAAGATTCCCTATTTACTTTTCATCCACAGCAAAAATAACCTAGACAAACAATCTTCACTCCACAAAGGAGCACATGTTGGAAACATTTATTCTAATACATTATCAACCAAGCAATCAAAATGCTAAAGAGGAAATAAAAGGACAGAAAGTTTCCCCCAAAAAAGAGAAAACCCCAACAACTCCGGAGTCTCATACGATTTCTTTTTGCTAGGCGCTAATTAGTATTTTTACTAAGACAGATTTCATTGAGGATAGTGTGAACATACATAATACTTTGTAGTTCTTAACATACTGTAGTCCTACACTTCAAAAATAGTGTATCAAAGTTTGTCTGCATCAATTTCCAAATTCAGTGTAGGTAATTTAGTGTTTCATTACCACTTGTCAGATTCTATATTAGTGAATGTCAAGGTGTCAGTCTGATCTTTGTGACTAAAGGTGCAAACCAGGATTATGCTTCTGAATGTGAAGCACAGGACAAAAATCAGGCTCTTGAAACTCAGTGTATACTATGAAAAAAATGACTATATCAGCAATATATACTATACATCACATCTTTCAACCCTCTCAGAGATAATCATAGGAACCAAAATATAGAAGAATGCAGCTCAGAAACAGGTGTTCTGGACAGACACTATTTTAAATACCATAGCTATGATTTTGGAATACAACATTCTTCTCTACTCTTTCATGAAAGAAACGGGGAAAAATATTTAGTGTTAAGTTTAGCATATTTCAGAGGTATGGTCCGATCTATCTGTAATCTTTTTTCTAGTTTCCATGAGCATTTCAAGGCAGTATTTGCGGGCTCATACAGGCAAGCTATGTATGCTTTTGTTGGCTGGGTTAGATTGGTTTTGTTTGTTAACCATTTGATGAAGATATTCATCTCTCTCTTTAGTCTGTATGTCACTGTTTGGCTTACTGAGGGATTAACAAAATAAATTAACATTTTAAGAATGATATTTTAAGGGAAAATTCTTCCATCAGAGCATACTAAAATGGAGGTGAAGATTGCCATCTGCTGGCTAAAATATGTAGAGTACAAGACCACCACTTAGAACTTACATGTGCTTTACACATTCAAAGCACTGTACAAACTGACTAATCTCCACAGCCCTGTGAAGTAGGGATCTCTCATTATTCCCATTTCTGCACGTGGTAAAAGTTAGGTAGATTAAATGGTTTTCTCAAGGCCACATTGAGTTAGTGGCAGAGCTGATGTTAGAACACAGGACTTCTTGACTGTCTACTCTTTGCTACCTCCTCCAGAGCACTACTCACTATTTACCTGACAAGGTATTACTCACCACAGGGTAAGGACAGTATGTAGATTCTACACCTGAGCTAGTAGATTGTCATAAGAATTTTTGAAGCTGATGTACAGCATTCTGAAGAACTTGCTTTGCCTTCGGTATTTTGAAATTACCATCTTCAGGTTAGCATATTCTTTTATTAGAGCTGGTGGCAGAGTCAGACATTTTATTATCCTATAACAAGTTATTTTATTTCATTTTAATAATTCTTAAATATTTTAATATAAACTACCAAAACTCCCATGACAATGAGCATAATTAGATATTTGTGTTAGCCACTGTATTACCTCCAGATAATAGCTGCTCTTTACAATACACAAAGACATGGCAAACCTACAGTATGCACCAAGGAGTGTTGATAACTATGCTTCCTTAATATATTGCATTCACCTAACCCTCTAGAGAACAGAGCCAGAGGGAAAGGGTTATTCACATGTATCATGCACAGAAAGTACTACTAATAAAAATATTACCATTTTAATAGCATCTAAAGTACACTAGATAATAGATAGAAGACAAAAAATATGTCTGTCACAAACAGCCTATAATCTAAGGTCCCACTACTGCCTCAAAGCAAATGCAGGTAGACTCCTGGGGCCATATGGAGCCACATTGAAACCAGTCTCACTGTTGCTCATTATAGCAACAGTGCCTGTATTAGATGTGACACAATCAGCAAAGTTGAGAAACAGTAGGGACTGACAACAGCTACAGCTATTCAGATTAGGCACAGGCACATCTTTGTGGCCAAGGTTTTCTTCTACTCCTAGAACATGTATATACACACACTATTTATACTTCTTTAATCCTTTTGTTGTTGACATCTGCTACATCTTATGCTCTGCAAGGGAACATGAAAGCAGTTTTTCTAGATAACATACATCTAGATATATAAATGGAAGCATCCCATGAGCTCCATATACTGCTTAGGTCACTTAAAGCAATAACAAGAACCACAACTGTTAGGAGATCCACTATGTAGGTAGTTTTGCCCCTTGAAGAATCATTACAGATATCATACCTCTTCAGACTGGCAATCCTCACAGATCCTCTTCCCTGAGCTGACAAGGTGATTTAGCTCTCCAATCCAATCAAGCCTCTCTTCTCATGAAAAGCAAACAATCTTTCAGCTTCATTCACTCAGTAGTCTTCTTCAAAGAGTATGCTTTGGAGAAAGGAAAATGCAGTCTCTTCTAACCTTATCTGGAAGCCAGAAACCCCCTAAACAAGGACAAGTGCTAACAGACAATCTGAAACCCATACATGTATCTTAGTTACCACAGGTTTTTCCCTTCATTAATTTCCCACTCACTCTGTCTTATCCTATAAAAGCTACTTTAACACAGCTCCTCTAAGACCCAGTGTTTCCTTAGTACTGAAACTACACTGATACTCCTCCCCAGCATGCCTTGCAACAGCTCACAAGCAGGTGACCTTCTGGAGACTCTAATCACCACAATACTGTTCCTTAAAGGGCCAGAACTTGGAACTGGGATATACTACCTAAGGCAGTCCTTAAAATTACAGCACACCTTGTGACAAGGATCTGCTTTCTGTGACAGATATCATTAGAGCTATTGAACTGGGACTCCTACTGCCATGCTTAATGTATCACAGAGAGGTACAGATGGGCAGAGAGGCATAACTGTTGGCAGAAGGTACAGGGAGCAGGGATGGTCTGTGATGCTCCCGAGTGACTCCCTGGACACCTGTATGCCTGTCACCATTCCCACTGCAAAGCCCAGTTCTCTGGCCCAATGCCTCTGTTGTCTCACCTAATCCTCAATCCAAAATGAAGCTTCCTTCTTTCTCCACTTACGTTGGTTTACATCAGTTTTATTAGCACTTACTTTTATTCATAAAATTAATACAAATCAGCAGAATCAAAAAATAATGTAAGAACAAGGATTAGGAGAGTGTGTTTGGGGGGAATCATGAAACTAGGGTGCCCATTGGGGCCAGGCAATTGGGCTCTACTGTGGCGCTCATGACACAAGTATAGCAGGGCCAGGGAGTCAGTGATAAGCCCCACTGCCCAGCTTCCCACCAATGTATGTTTTGGCTCTCCATCATGAAACATCCTCACCCCTCAAATGTACAATCTTAACTCTGAACATACCAATTAATATACAAATAACAGATTATGTTTTTAGTGATTGCATTGACAGAAAATAGTTTGAGCCACTGTAATTGTGAGTTAATGTTTTTTGTGTGCAAATATTCCTGGGTTTTTAATGTCAACATTAATCAGTATCAATGCTTACAAGTACAATGGAGCAATAGGCTAGGGGCAGAGAGGGGATCATTGGGCAGGTAGCATCAAGAGCACGTCAATGGTATAGGATGCGCTATCTACAGCTAATATAGAGTACTATATCTCTATTTGCCTAGTCTATGAAAAAGCAAATGTCTAATTACCAAATGATATCTGAAACCTTTTCAGAAGAGATTTACATTACAGCATTTAAATGTACCATTATATGCCTGTAAAAGCCCTATTGGAAATTTTACATCATTTTGGATTCTATCAGTAGTTAGTGTGTAATTTTTTTCAGTTTCTAAGAGCTCTGTAAATAGACATTTGGACACATTGAACACAATTATCTTACGCAGCTTTTTCCACAATCCTCTGAGGCCTATTACTCAAATCAGTTGTAACTAGATCTCTTCTGAGGATCAGGGTTATGCAATACCAAAAAACAAGAGAGTCGAGAAAAAAAAGACAATAGTGCCAAACTTGACTACGCAATTACAAACACTTCGGTGGGAGGTTTTGTTTACATTTATGTGTAGTGCTCACAGTTCCTTATGTCCCCCTTGAATCACTCAGCTTTTCCCTTCTAACCTCCTAATACTTCTGGAATGTAGTTAATAACTTGGTAAGTGCTAATTGCATAGTCAAGTAAAAATGAATCCCTGGATGATTAAAGATGTAATCACTAAGTAGCTGAAGGAGATCTGGTCTATTCTGTTGAGGAGTGTTAGTAACTTGTTTCAAAACTAAAATTCTAAAAACCTATACTAGGCATGAGAGTGTTCCAAAATTAACCGATTCCTGAATTCTGAAGTTTATAGACAATTTTATATTAGAGAAAGCCAAATAAATGTGGAGATTTTTTTTTAACTTTTCAAAGTAGACTTACATTTAGGGCTGCCATTTTAAAAGTTTTTATTTAACATTTTTGAAAAATAAACAAAAAATCTGCTCCTTTAATCACAAAAATGGTCATAGTAACAGCTTCTTTCAATTATATGTTAGTAGAATGTGTGTGTCATAGATTATATTTCATGGCTATATGGAGTCTCAATATGACCTTAACAACATAGCTATGAGCAGCATCTCCTATATAGATATTATCTATGAAAATTTTACTAGTCTTATAATTCCTCTCTGTATACCTCACATTGGACTAGATCTTTAGCTAGTGTAAAGCAGTGTAACTCCAATGTAGTCACAGGAGCTACACCAAGTTACATAAACTGAGGATCTGTTTCATCCAGATTATGTAGAGAGCATAAAGGACATTTGGTGGGCTCATGTCATGTGAGTAGTGACAATGGTCCTCTGGACTGATGAAGACCAGGAGAAACTCCTCAGGGACCCGTCTTCACCCCATGGCTAAGGTTTGTTTAGGGCCTGAGTTGGCTATCTGGCTTGCTGTGGGAATCCTTAAAGTATTCATAGGCTGTGAGGATACAACAATACCAGCTGTGTTATGAAAGGGGGGGAAATGGGGTTACTGCAGAAGAATGGCCAGTAATTTGTGGGAGCCAGGGGCTGTTTCAGGTGGAAATGAGGAAGTGGAATATTTTTCACAGGGCAAGGGATAGGTGAAGTGTTGTGGAATTGTGGGTGGGGAAAAAGGGGTTGGGAGAGCCAAAATATATGGGAGATGAGGAAAGGTAGGGAGATGAGCTAGTATGAAGGGCACAAGGTTTAGATTAGGTCTGGTGCCATACACTTGGAGCCCACTAACAGAGACTTCTTAGGGACCGCCCCCCCACCCAATCCTTCTTTCCCACAAGCTTTAGCTATTTATAGTCATCAGGAGATGACAAAACTAATTGAGGTGCCTGAGGGATGGGCCCTCAGAGGAGCTTCAGAAGGCTGCAAGGCACCTGGATATGGTGATGTCTATGACAGGAAGCAGGAGGGCTGGAGAATGAATTAAGGGGTCAAGGAGCCTTCAGAGTAAATGGGAAGGCTGTAGTTGGACAGTGGTGCTTGAGCTAGCTCATCCCTCTGCTCCACAATACCTTCTCTAGAGCGAGAGACACAGAGGACGAGAAGCATAAAGGAAAAGGGTGACATCTAGTCAGACCAATACATAGGAAGTGACAAAGGCCCACCATATTTACAATATTTTTAAGTAACTGCTCTGATTTTGTGACTGCCCTTTTACTGAGCCAGGACTTACAGTAAAACAGCTCTTTTTTTCCCCTCTAGAAAATTCTTGGCCTCCAATGTCATGCCGATACCCCACCCCAAAAGAAGTGTATAGAATCAGATTACAAATAGCAGCAGTGGTTTTGATGAGTAAATCTAATCATATTTAATCCAAATGGTGTCAGCCATTACAGTGATGACAAAAAAATGCTCAAGAGCAGGAATTAGTTTTAGTACCACCATTTACAGTCTTTTTTCTATTTTGTTTTCACCCGAAGTATGAGACACTCACTGTGAAGTTTACTCAAAGTATTAGTTTGAGAAACTTGTCTCCACAGTTATAAGCTTTTCTGTTACAACTAATACCAATTCCATCTTGGCTCGGCTTACTATTTAAATGCTGCTAGATGGTAAAATGACTCTTGACTAAGTTATCCAGACTCAGATTTGGTCTTTTGCCACAATGAAAGCATTATAGAATGCTGGCTGTAAATCGTCATCCCTTGTTTTGTTGAAAATGAATAACCAAAAGAACCCAAAGGAAACCAGGTAGATTTATTTAGAGGGGGCAAATATTGTCAAAAGGGGGTGTTTCAAGTGAGACCTTTTCCAAGATTTGACAGCCTATGTAGTATATATTTCTTACAATAAGAAATGTATGCCCTATTTATAAACACAAAATTATGGTCTCTTCCTGCAAACAATACCAAATGTAGTACTAATGAGTATAATCTACTGCAGGCTAGAGTACTAAATTTGTATTTGCAGTATATACAAATTGACTTAGCAGTATATTGAAAGGCATATCCATATACACATTCTCATTTTATCTACATATTTAAAATGGATGAATGATTCCTACTTCCCTGTCTTCCCATAGCATTAAAGAACATTAAAAACACAGCAGCTTTTTGTAGTGCGTCAAAACACACATTATACTGTCAGTACAAGTTCAAAATATAGATATTTTCAAATAGTTTTTTATATTAAACTGAAATGAAAAGGGGTTATAAAGGATGTGTAAATCTAAATAAACATTTGTCTTTTGCTATATTACATTACATTTAATTCAAAATACCTACCTACCTCTTTGATAGCATATTTCATCCATAGATCTCTAAGCACTTTATAAATAAGGTCTATACCAGTGATGGGCTGCATACGGGCCGCAGGTTGCCTATCAGGGTACTCTGATTGCGGGCTGCGAGACATTTTGCTGACGTTGACCGTCCACAGGCACACCACACCGCAGCTCCCAGTGGCCATGGTTCTGTTCCCGGCCAATGGGAGCTGTAGGAAGCAGCGGACAGCATATCCTTGCGGCCCCTTCACCTGCAAGCGCCGCTTCCCACAGCTCCCATTGGCCGGGAACAGAGAATCGTGGCTACTAGGAGCTGTGGGGCGCAGTGCCTGCAGATGGTAAATGTCAGCAAAATGTCTCGTGGCCCGCAATTAGATTACCTTGATGTGCCACAGGTTGCCCACCACTGGTCTATACTATCATCCCCCTTTTAAAATGTAGAAAATGAGGCACAGAGGTAAATTGTCATGCCCAAGACTATAATATAGCCCCTAGGCAGGTTTCTGCTTAATAAAAGTTGGAAATATAACCTTTTGAGGGGTAATGTTATATAATATGAAAGCTAGTCTCCCTTCTCACAAGAGACAAATGTTCTTAAAATTCACTTAAATTTGTAAGAAAAGTAACACTTAGGAAAAGGAAGGTAATGGCAATGGCTTAAGCCAGGCACAGTTCAAGCTTTCTCAGTCAGCTCTTTCCAGTGCACCTCAATCTTAACTAGTAATACTTGTGATTCCACTTTTAACATATCTACTCTGTCTATAGATACCACCATGACTGCTATTTCTTCTAGGAGGACCTCTCAGCACCCTCTCTAAATAGAGGCATAGGGAAGTTCCCTCTTCCAAGAGAGTAGTTACCCCTCTAACATAACTGCGTAATGTCTTATATGGTCACCTGGGCACTTGTTGGTGGCAAGTTTGTTGCCTGATCCTCTGCTGGCATGAACCTACTGAAGTTAACATCACACCATTGATTCAGGATAGCTGAGGAGCTGATCCTGGGTATTCACTACTTGGAATAATATTCAGTGAAGTATGCTTAATAATTCTCACCACCTCAGACTTCCAAACAAAGAGTAATGTCCCCTCAACTGACAATAGCTAGTCTCTGAAGCACTTAGAATGGGACCTGCAAAGAAAGAGTGCCCATTTCCTCATCCACACAGAAGGCACAAGATGTAGGGTTTTCCTTATTGTACTTTTTGCATAAAGATTTCTCTTCCCTGTTTTTGGTTGAGCTCTTCATAGAAGTCCAGAGAAACAGAGAAGTTTTCTCAACCCTTAACTAAATGGGTGAAGTGTTGAATTGTACAGCATCAGGCATTTGTGGAAATGGTGGTCACAAAAAAAAAAAAAAAAAAAGGGGCAATTAAAAAACATTTGTTACTTGTGATGTCAACCTCACTAGTATTTGAGTCATCTAAGCTCTTCCAGGAACAGGGTAGACAAGACCTGAAGTTTCTAATGTGAAAAAACCTACTAGAAATAAGAAACGAGGGTAGACAGACAAAGCAAAGCCCCCTTAAAAATCACAGAACACCCACAAAAACAGCAGTTGAGACAGAAGGGTGTTACTCCTCTGCTGTAGCAGGTGAATAAGGGCAAGAACTGACTTTGTAGTAAAGGGAAATCTGTGGATGAAGCCCTCAGCTGCCTCCCGCCAGTTTTGCAAAGCACAAACATGCCAGAAACCCAGACCAAATTTCAGCCTTTTCTCTTCACCTGAAGAGTCTGGAGCTGTATTTTGCTTCCTATGCCACGTAGCATAAGAAGTGGGGAGGAGAGTTAATAGAGAGAGCATGGGAACAAACAGGCACTATTGTTGCTTAGAGACAGTGAGCTCATTTCCATTAGTATCTCCACCTAGCAGCTTCATACTTCTCTCATGCATCAATTTGACCTTATCACAGTGTAGATTGGATGGACACCCAGATGCAAACTCCCTTTCTAGAAAGTAAAAGCTACAGCATTATCTAGTTTGTTTCTAGATCCATATGCTGAATTTTATTTGTAAATATCATTGGCATAACCCCTAAAAAGTTTGCTTTATAGCTGCACAAACACTGTGTACCTGCAAATTTTCCACCCACTGAGTTAGAGTCCTAAATAAAGCCTACCACATCCTATAAAAATATGAACTCACTGGATACATGTGAATTTAATAACTGATTTCTCTTAGGACCTGTGATAATTTCAGCATCTGTTTGAAGCACTAATAGCACCAAGTCTAGAGCTCTGCGCCATGCCTCCACCTTGGGTGTAACATTGTCATATATCTTTACAGCCTCCTCGGGTTTAGCTGAAAGACCAAAATCCACCATGACCTTAGCTCCTTTATTGAACTCTTTCAGGATATATGCTGAAGGAGAACCACAGTCTGCTGCTTTTTTGAGATGATGCTCAATGGAAGCGCTTGCTTCAAACTCTGATGCATAATGAGCAGTGTTACACATGACTCTTGAAAGGTACTGATGCCAACCACTTGCCAGAGCTTTAAGCACAACTGGTTTATACTGTGTCAATGATTTTGTCAGCCAACCAGATGACATGTAAAAATCCCCTGAAGGTTTTTTATGTGGTTGCTTTAATGATTGTTCTTCAAGCGTCTTAAGATGACTGAGGCACAATAGTTCAACAGCACCACCTCCAGGAAAAACTTTCTGGTCAGTTAGAGCATGATGCAGGCGATAAGCACAAGTCCAGAACTGATCTTCCGTGACTTGCATCTTTGAAGTTACTGTGCTACTAAGCACAGCTGTTACCAGATGAATTCCTTCAGCTTTTATACTGATTGGCACTTTGTTATCCAATTCCATTGTGCTCAAGTCACCAGTTCTCCAGAAATCCACCCAGACACTGCTACCTATGCAATGACTATTTACCTGGGAAAGGTATGTCACCAGCTGCACTCCTGTGCCCTTCCCAAAAGCATGTAGCACATTGAGAGTTACTGGATTGATTATCAATATGTTATTCAGGATGCATCTTTCCATTAAACTTTCACACACATTTCCTTTTACCAAAACTAAATTTACTTTTGCTTTTATTAAAATATCTAACACACAATTTATCCATAAACTTTCTGAGCTACTTTCTTGTAAGCCTACATTTTCTGATATTGTTCGGACATTTGATGGTCTATTAAATCCCAAGTGACGATACTTTTCTGTTAGATCACCATCTACAAGTAGAATCTGAAGCGGTCTATCCTGAAGTTGCTTGGTAACAGTGGCTTTCTCTGGTGATACTAAAGTGATATACCCTGGACACACACAAGAATAATGTTCAGACAATCCTGGTAAACAGCATGTCACAACTTCTGCAATATTAAATTGAGAAGAACCTGCGTGATCAGCTACTTCTTGCTGGCATCTGACAATATCCTGTACCAATTTCATGCTAGACTGATTCCCATGGCTAAGAGCCATTGCCAATTGTTCAAAATCATTAAATTCATAAGGACATGCTGCAGGCCCAATGGGAGGACCCCCAAAACTGTCTACTTGGAGCGAACAACGTTTTTTTCCTGGAGTGCTAAAGTATCTACTATGACTTAATCTTGTTCTTTTGGTATAGCTGGATGCAATCAAACTGCTTCCAGGAACTGCAGGCATAGTTTTATTGCCCACTAGTTCAACCACTGAGGGTGTTATATAGTCTGTAGGGCATAGGTGTGAATTCAAACATCTGTTACGAAGATCGCAAGGGCTTGCTTGATGAGAATGAAGGCCTTCTGGAACACTTTCTTCTTTAGATACAGGAACCTCTTTAAGAATATGCACAAGAGGATTTAAAAAACTGTTAGCTCCAATACCAGGAGTTTTATTTTCAATAATTTGGGGCCCCAAACTGCTAGAACTGAAGTGAATGGGAGCAGAATCAGGCCCTTTATATGAATCATGTACTGAGAGCTGAAGACACTGGACTTTTTCACTGCAAGAGTTCAATCCTTCAGACATCACAGATACTATTAGTGAAAAAGGAACATTCTGCTGAAGGCATTCAAGTACAGCACTGCTCCATGCACCAATAAGAAATAACTGGGTAGTCATTCCAGTTTTATATTCTTTATTCTGTGCCTGAATTGTTTCATTAAGAAGCTGTCCCACTGCACTAGTTAAATCCAAACTTTCAAGAAGTCTAACTGCAGAACAAGTCAAAACACTCTCACTGGTGCTTTCATCTACAATAAATTTATATGATTTTACTGGCCCTAAAAGTGTTCTTCCTATTGATGCTAAAGATGAAAGCTGCTGAAGTCCAATGTGACGTCTTCTGTTCACATTTCTGAAAGCCATGATCAGCAGTCAATATCTGTAAACAAAATACAAGTTTATTGCTTCTGTTCTTATTGTACTAGACTTCACAAAAAATTAACAGTACACAATATATAATTAACAAAAATTAACTGAATGCAGATTGGGTGAAGTAATTTTACACTGCATGTATTGTATTATAAAATGTTCACGTCGGACGCATGGAGTTGTTGAAATGTTGCACTGCAACGACATTACAGAAGATTTTTTTCTCAAAATTAAAAGCTATTTTAATTTTACCCTATAGATCAAATATTTTATTTAATAAAGCAGATCAGATTTAATAATAAAAAAGACCACCACTCCTTAAGACCATATCCAAACCATTCCTCTCCCGACTTCTTTTCTTATGTCAAATCTTGCATTTGTCTTATTCAGAATGCATCTGGAAACATATCTTGTCTGCAAACACTAGTAGGCATAGGTTTTACTACCCTTAGTGATATCACTGACTTCAAACTGAGCTGGAAAGGGACCAGCTACCATATTTCCATGAAGATATTCCATTCCCATTCAGTGGCAGGATCTCCTAATATAGTCATGAAAAAATGGTCCAAAGCAGGGGTTCTCAAACTGGGGGTCGGGACCCTTCAGGGAGTCGTGAGGTTATTACATGGGGGGTCGTGAGCTGTCAGCCTCCACTCCAAACCCTGCTTTGCCTCCTGCATTTATAATGGTGTTAAATATATTTAAAAGTGTTTTTAATTTATAAGGAGGCTTGCACTCAGAGGCTTGCTATGTGAAAGGGGTCACCAGTACAAAAGTTTGAGAACCACTGGTCTAAAGCCATACTTTTTATGCCTCATGAATAAAATACAAAGATTTTACAGCTTGGACTTCAATGGCACTGCTCAGAGAAAAACAATTTTAAATCACTTTAACGTGTCAAAACTGAATGCCTTCTCTTTCCCTATATAACCTCTCCACCCCACAGCCTCTTTCAGGGTGGAACCATCCGCTCTCCTCCCTGTCACTCAGGCCCAAAGAGATTGTCCTCTTTGACTCCTCCACCTTATTTGCCCCAAACGTTCAGGCCATTTACAAATTATATTGCTTCTCTCATCACAAGATTTCTAAGGGCATGTCACTCAGGAAAGTTAATTCACTGTGAATTAAGCCAAAGCAAACTAAGACCACTTTACTTCTGACCAAGAGCATCCACACAGGGGTTTAATAAGCTTTAACTAATGCTATTTAAAGTCACAAGTTTAGTTAATTTATCTGAACTTTCCTGAGTGTCCCTATGTAGACCTGTCCCAAGATCAAAACTTTTCCCACTGACCCTCTAGCTAAAATTCTTGTCCAACCCCTCCTATTCTAATATATTACCTTCTACTCTTTGGCCTCTCTGACACCCACATAATCCCCCCTCCAGACTATATAAAATGCCACTGCTAAAATCATCTGCCTTGTTTGTTGTTCTGACCATGTCACCCTGTCTTTGAATTCCTCCAATGACTTACCCTCCTGTCCCACAGTCAAGATCAAGCTTTTTGTCCCCACATAACTTTGCCTTTACCATTTATTCATCCTTGTCTCTTTTCATGACATCTCCTGTCCCTCTTCCATTCCATTAACGAGGCTGCCTAGTAAATCTTTAAAGTTCTGCATGTAAGACACCAACATTTTTACAGGTTAATTTATACATTTGTTCCATGCAATGTCTTTGTAGGCCACAACAACAAGCCAAAAGTATCTTACCTCTGAACTAAGGCTTAAAGGAACCATTGAAGTTTGAATTGAACACCACTTTCTTTTAATTTACTTAGTAAGACTTAAGTAAAATATAAGTCAGTTCCAAGAGAATCACTGACTCAGAATAATTTTATTCCATGTCTGTAGTTATTGTGATTATTTTTAAAATAGGATTTTAAATAAGCAACTCATTTTAACTTCTGAAATTGTACTGAAGAGGGATGGGAAGGGGAATGTGCACCTAAAAAAAGAAAAAGAGGCCTAAGTGTTTCTGGCAATTTTTCTTGGCAGCCTCTTGTGGTAATAATCTAGGCTTGTCATGCTATATATCAGTGTTTTCCACAAACAATCCTCCTTTTTCATTAGTGGAATCCTTAACAATTTTACTTGCCAGTTACATCATTATTTCTTTATTTATCCAGACACTGTGGCGAATGACGACAGACACAAGGATGGATTTTAAGCAGCAGGCTGAAACTTCATTAAACTTGTGGGGAACTTGCTGTCCTGTCACCCATACACTCACATACCAGACATTTTAAATGGTTTCAGTGCAGGAGTTACAAGGTTCCTACCAAATGAACCAATAACTTAGAGCAGACCCTCTCAGCTTTACCCCTAGGATTCAGCTCACTCTTCTGAATCCTATCAGTATCCCCACCACCCATGACAGGGACAGAGGTTACTAAATGGTAGGAAGCATCAGCCCGTGAAGGCCATGAGGTTCTTCTGCATCCCATCAGCACAAAGCCCAGGTCTTCTACTTCTGGGAATCCTTTTTAAATGCACTGGAAAGTGGCTGCAAGGTGCAACAAACTAACATCCCTATCAACTACTAAAGCTATGTCCACACTTGAACTGCTGCAGCGGTTCAGCAAAAACACTCAATACAGTGAGGGAAGGGGTTCTCCTGTCACTGTAGTTAATCCACCTCCGAGAGGCAAGTTGCTAGGTTGATTGAAGAATTCTTCCATTAACCTAGCACTGACTACACCTGGAGTTAGGTTGGCTTTTTCACACTCTTGAACAACAGAGCTGGGTTGACCTAACATTTTAGTGTAGACCTGGCCTCAATCCTATTCCTATTTAACCTAAGTGCACCTCCAGGATGATGGGGGGGTGGGGGGAACAAACAAACCAAAAAAACCACACTCTACCAGAACTATGAGAATTTGGCCCCAATAGAAGAAAAACCCCTTCCTGACCCCCAGACAGGCAACTGGTCAGACCTGCAGCATCTGCAAGACACAGCTGTGAAAATATACTTACAGGTAACAGGGTGGGGCTGCTGAGCAAAAAGAGGCTCCACATGGGCCAAACTAGGGTTTAAATTATGAAAGGGGAAAATGAGAAACCAATCCGCTCCTTTCCTCTCTAGCTGGCCAGTGAGTAGATAAAGCCTCTGGAGGGGGGGAAGGGCCACCCCTGCACACACACCTCCACTCCACCAATGACTGTTCTTTCTCTGTTTCTACTGGGACTGACCCAATCACCAGCAGTCCCATCAAAGTTTTCTACCTGTTGAGGAAGATGTGACTGAACCTGTGCTTCTGCATGGGGGTTAAGAGGCACCTTGGTGCTGGAGGTGCTGTCTATCAGATGAGATGAAAAACCAAAGTCCTGTGATTTGTGATAACAGATACTGTGGCACCTTCTGTAAAACAGAGGCAGCCACACCAGCGCTATGGTCAAATTCCAACACTGTCAATTACAGGCTGTTCACCTAAAGTTTCCCCTGGTATTTCAACTGAAAAAGGTAATCCTCACTTCCTGTCTTAAATCTGGACTTCTGCTGTAAAACAGATGCTTCATTTCAGCCTATAGGATATACTAGAGATGTGAAATAATCCCTACAGTGCTGTGTATAACTTGTATATCAGGTCATAAAGCAATTTGGGTATCTTTTGCTTGAGACATTTTATTTAAAAGAGCCAGTGATACTCATTTTTGAGCTGTAAAAGTTTGTAACTTTTTTCTCTTCCATCATGCATACATGTATATTGGTAATAACCATAACATACACGTGACTGTAACACAGGAAATCAACATGTAATACAAGACATTGCATTTAGAATTTCATTGTTTCATACTTCTTCCTCCCCCCTTTCTCCACCTATCCAAAAAAAAAGAAAAGAAAAAAAAAGAAAGTTAGTTTGGGTTATATTTTCAAGTTACCTAAATCAGAAAAGGCCAGGGAAGAGTGAAGAAAGAAAAGGAGGAAGACCCTGTAAGATAACGAAAGAGTAAGAGGTGGTATTGTCTATGGAGAAGCATCAGTGGAGAAACTGAGGCCTTGTCTACACTGCAAATGCTTTGCCAGCCTAGCTACGTTGGTATAGCTATGCTGGCAAAGACTCGTAGTGTAGACACAGTATATGCCAACAGAAAGCCACGTCTGAGTGACATCAGCTATACCGACAGAAGCACTCTTCTGTCAGCACAGCTGCATCTACACTGGGGGTTCTTCCAGCATAACTATGTCACCTAGGCGGTGTGATGTTTTAACTAGCCTGAGGCTAGGTCTACACTACCCGCCTGAATCGGCGGGTAGAAATCGATCTCTCGGGGATCGAATTATCGCGTCTCATTGGGACGCGACAATCGATCCCTGAATCGACGCTCTTACTCCACCAGCGGAGGTGGGAGTAAGCGCCGTCGACCGGGAGCCGCGGAGGTCGATTTTGCTGCCGTCCTCACAGCGGGGTAAGTCGGCTCCGATACGTCGAATTCAGCTTGCGTATCTTAAATCGACCCCCCCCCCTGTAGTGAAGACCTGCCCTGAGACCCTTTGACTGCCTTAATGGGTTTCTACCAACCCTACCTGACTTACAGGACCAACTCCACTGGAAATCCTATCCTCTGTAAACAGCAGAGCAGAAGAAAACTCTTTTCTAGAAAAAGAGTATGTTTCATTGCATCATCTTTTTTGGCCTAAAATGTGCAGCTTATTTTTACAATCTGAAGTAGAAAGAGAGACTGTATGTTTGTATTACTTTGCTTTGCTTTCCCCAGTAGCATCTTAATCTTTAAAGGTCTTTCCAGATTATAAAATTCTGAATCAATGTTCCAGCTCTTAGTATATTATCATGAAGTGTTAGTAAAAACTGCTGAATTGTCTGCACATAAGCGTACATACCCACCCACACACCCCATTGCTAGCCCTGGTGCAGCTGCAGTTACTGGAAAACAGGCAGCTGAAAAATGTTTTAGTTTACTATGAAGCATGCAGAGTAACAGCAATTCCTTATCCCATCTACCTCAAGCATATTGCTATTTGGAGACTGATAGTTTCTCAGAAATTTTTCTGGCTAGAGACAGGGGGCTTGTCTACACTTGCAGTACTGCAGTGGCACAGCTGCACTAGTGCTTCTGCAGTGCTTAGGGAAGATGCTACCTACACCGACTGAAGAGCTTCTCTGGTCAGTGTGAGTACTCCACCTCCCTGAGAGGTGGTCAGGGTCGGCTCCAGGATTTTTGCCGCCCCAAGCAGCAAAAAGAAAAAAAAAAAAAAGCCATGATCGTGATCTGCTCTACCGCTGCCGCTTCAGTCTTCGGTGGCAATTTGGCGGCTGGTTCTTCGCTCCCAGAAGGAGTGAGGGACCCGCCGCCGAATTGCCGCCGAAGAGCCAGACATGCCGCCCCTCTCCATTGGCCGACCCAAGCACCTGCTTGCTGGGCTGGTGCCTGGAGATGGTGCCTATGTTGAAGGGAAAAGCCCTCCCGCAAGCACATCATTGCTGGGCTGGTGAGTGAGGTTGGTATAATTGCGTTGCTCAACTATGTAGCTATTTTACAATCATAAGTCGGCAGTGTAGGCCAAGTCTTAAAAGACTGCATTTCTTTTTCACTTGAATACACACTTGGGGGGCTGGGCAGCTATGTACTTCGGGGGCTAGCCCAAGATATCACCCATGCCACCACAGCCACTGCTATTTTTAGCATGCTTGAGTGGAGTTAGTGTGGCTATATCTAGCTGCTCTGGGAAGCATGCTCCCAGCAGTTGTGTAGACATACCTTACTACTTCCCTAAGCCACCAGCAGCTGCAGAGAAGGGGGACCGTCTGTGCAGGAGCCACTTATGCAAGGTGTTGCACAGTGGCAGAATCACAGCCAATGAGGTTAATCCGAGGCGTGATTACTGCTAGTTGAAAACTATTCCCCAAGTCCATTAAACATTGCCAGAATGGCATAAAGGGGACACATAACTCAATGGAGAATTACCCCCTCCTTTTTTTATTTTAAATTAATACCTAGAACCTGAAGTTAAATTTTGCAACAGGGATGGTAAATTCCACAGCATCTCAGAACTAGGGTGCCTAGATGGCAAGTGTGAAAAATCAGGACACTTTTTTTGGGGGTGGGATGGAAGAGGGAGCAGATGTATAGTTGCCCATATAAAACAAAGCCCCTAATAACAGGATGGTCCCAGTAATAGCCGGACATCTGGTCACCCTATCTCAGAACACACTGGGCCTGACTGGGTGCACAGGCATCAGACTGTCTCCTGCTGCATTCCTGACTCTGCCTGTTTGCAGGTAAGGAAGGTATTCTTCACAAGCTCAATCTACAGGGCACGTGACAGCCTCTCATAAATTGTTGTGGCCAGTGACCGCGTCTCAGAAGCCTGCATTCCTTTTCCCTAAAGAAGGGTCTGCAGCTCTGTTAAACACACAGGGAAACAACTGTGTACATTATATCAGTTTTAAAAAACGAAAGAGTGAAGGAGCAAATTGGCTAAAGGTGATGAGGCGCTAGAACAGACTTTCCTCATTAGCAGAGGCCTCCCCCAACCTAGTCTTGCCAAGCGCACGGCCTATCTAGTATTGTACTCAAGTCGGAAACCACATCGCCCCCCAGACAGTTTCTCTCCCAGGAATGCCTCCTCCTAGACCAGCCCCTCGGAGCCACTGCTAAGGGGTCTCAGCGGGGAGGCTCTCTTCGCAGCCCACCCTTCACAGGTGCTGGCCCCACCCTCCATCCTCCCCGCCAGCCACGCGCCCCACAGGCGCTGGCCCAGCAGTGGAGTGAGAGAAGGCTGCAGCACACGGGTTCCCGCGGGAGTTACTAGCGCGACCCCCGGCTGGGCTGTCGTTACCCCAGCTGGGAAATGGACAAACCCCACTCGCCGCAGCAGCTGAAAGCCGGGTTCCGCGGCTTGGGCCCTCGACAGAGGCAGGGCTGCTCTGCTGCCCCTGTGGGATCGGGACACCCGCCGCCCCTGCGGCCGCTGAGCCCCGGCCCGGCCCGGCCCGCACTACTGACCGCTCTCCGCCGCCAGCCCCGCTCTCGCTCTCCCTCACGCGCAGGGGAGGCCCCGGGCCGCCCGCGGAGGAGGGTCACTTCTGTTCTAGACGCGGCCGAACAGCCGCGCATGCAGCGCGGGATTTCCGTTGTTTCGGGTAGGCGCATGCGCCTAAGCTCCCAGCGGCCCCTAAAACGGGGATTTGTTGCCGGGACAACGACGCCTGCGTTTGTAGTGTGTATCCACGCCAACGGGCAACATGGCGTTCGGTGTGACCTCACAATGCCCGCCGCACCTGACTGGCCCCGAGTATGGAGGCGGACTGGGCTTCGGGGGCGTTCTCGCTGGTGATTGGACGAGCCGCGCTGCCGGACCCAGGAGAGGCGCTCAGTGTAGGTTGGTGGTAGAACAATTGACGCCCCGCATCAGCCCCACCCAGCGCCCCGCGAGCCCCAGTGCCGCGTGTCGGATGGTGAGTGTGCACGCCCCCCCCCCCAGCAGGGCTGGCCTGGTAAATCCGCCCCCACCTGCCCCAGCCATCAGAGCGCGCCGGGAACCCTTCCCCAGGCCTGGGGGAGACAAGCTGCCAACCCCCGGGCCTGGGCACCGTGGCACAGTCCGTCCCGACCCAAAGCGGCGAGGCTGACCGCCGTGTGTGAAGATGAGGTGGGATCCCAGCCCTGCTGCAGTAACCAGTGCTGGGCCCTCTGGGCAAAGCTGCGATGGAGGGGGAAGGTGCAGGGCTAGTTCCAAACAAGCTGGTATGCGGGTGGTGTGTTCGCTCTAAATCGTGGACATCCCGCAAAAGGGTTAATATAGGAGCCTCTTCAGCTCTGGTCAGACAGGCTGCTAGATTCTGGCCTCGTGCAGGGGATTCTGGGTCTTCGGGGTTGATGATTCAAGGACCGGGTTTGGTTCAGCCTTTTTTTTTTTTTTTTTTTTAGTTATAGCTAGGGCGACCCCCGATTAGCGAGTATCCTGTATTTGCTTGGATATGCCCTATGGTGGCTCATCCCCATGTGACGACTAATCCATACACACTTCCCTTGATCTGGGGTCCTTGGTAAGCACCTGTCTGAATCAGCCCTATTGTTTCTCTGAGCTACACCGAGAGAAAGTGTCAGAGAGACTAAGACACTTGAGCTCACCTTGAAGAGCTGCTGCTCAGTCCCTGGAAAACTAGTCTGTTCAGGTTTTCCACCTATTTCACTTTTTTTTTATGTTATGGGGCATTATTGATTTTGGCTAGATTGCAGGATGCTAAAATAAACTTACCCAAGTTTAATTCCAGTAGGACAGGTAAAAATTCCTTTTTCCGGGATGACATAGTGATGTCACTTTTTTGTCTAGAAGAGATAAAATACCAAATGTGGCTAATCTGCAGTTTGAATTTTGGGTGTGGTAACATGCAGGGAACACACACAGTGCCACTTAGAATGGGTAAATGTGCTCTCCTAATTAATTTACCCTGTTCTGGTGTCTGACTGTCAGTTAGCATACACAGCAATTATGTGGGCAAGAAAAGAATGCAAATGGAATATTTGCACTGAAGAATTTGTGCAG
This sequence comes from Trachemys scripta elegans, assembly GCF_013100865.1. NCBI lineage: Eukaryota > Metazoa > Chordata > Testudines > Emydidae > Trachemys > Trachemys scripta. Next base: position 40,100,916 of record NC_048302.1, on the reverse strand, counting down.
TGTTAAAATTTGAAATGTGCGGAAAGAACAATAAGTAGTGTCCATTTGGTCAATTGGATGTATGGAAATTTTGAAAGACAGTAGGTTTGGGCCTCTGCTGTATAACAATTTATCCTTCCTTTTCAATTAGAGTGTCTCCCTGTGAGTCCCTCTATTACTTAAATGTGATATCTTAGGGGTTTTTAAATATTAAAAATCTGGAGCAGCCATGTGAATGGAAAGAAAAGTGAGAGAGATTTGCTGGAATAATGGGTTCCTAAGCCAACCTGGTATGGACAAGTCACGTTAAAAATAAAATTCCAACCCAAAATAGAATCTAAAAAATTTTATTTTAATGGCATTCCTACTGACAGAAAGTTAGGGCAGGGCCTGAAAAGTCTAATTTCTTACTACAGGTAAGAAACTTTTCCTACTAAGTGCAAAATTAAACTTCCATTGTAATAAACTTTTTATTTACTTTTCTCGCCCATAAAGTTTGAACTTTTAAATACTGTCTTCATGTGAACCCAGGCAGAGTCAAGCATCAGGACTGAAAGCAGGCTGAAGCCTCTTGTGTTCAGAGATGCAGTGGAAGTTGCCATTCCTGTTGCAGAATTGTACTCCAGATTCTAAGCTTTAAATTTAAAAAAATAAAAAAGGAGGAGGAAGGAATGCAATTCTCCATTGGACTATGTCCCCTTTATACTACTTGGGGAATACACCCTGCATAGCTGGCTCCTACATAGCCAGCCCCCTTTCCTCTCTCTGACTGCCAGTGACTTAGGGGTGTATTAGAGCTAGGTGCTATACTCGCCATTTTCTGGTTTCTGTGGCCCAGGGTGCCAATTAAAGAGTACAAGTTACAGCAGCTCAGAGGCTGCTCTAATTTAACCAGGGGCAAGCTCCAAATAATCCCAGAATAAGCATTCCCATTTCTGTGCTGAACAAGTATTGAGGTACTCTTCAGTCATGCTCAAAGTTGAAGCCTATAGTGCTAGCCATTATGGTTGTGAAGATAGATTTCTCTTAACATTTTCAAGGTTAAATTAGTGCCGTATTCTCTGCAGACAGACTGAAGCAGTAGTCAAGAAATATAAACATCCTCAGTCATCTAAGTAGTATGTTAATACTGCCACTGAAAGATGACAGTTTGTGTAAACAGTGTTAATTATTTAATTGCTGATTCTGGCAGAAACATCTAGCTAAAGTGTTTATCCCATGCTGCCAAAAGCTCAACACTTTCTCTTTGGGGTAGTTCCTGATACTCTGAGCAAAAGGATACTGGGTGCTGGCCAGAACTGAGCCAACATCTTTGTTCTACTATTGCTGAGTATTTTTTGGTTTGTTTTTTAGAAATGGGTCTTTACTAACTTTGTCTTTCATTCATTTATTGAAGGCATCTAACTATAGAAAAGCTGGCTTGGGTGCTGCCCAGCGGAAGAAAAGTGGATTGAAACCAGAACTAACTGAAGAACAAAAGCAGGAGATCAGAGAAGCTTTTGATTTGTTTGATACTGATGGATCTGGAAGCATTGATGTAAAAGAACTGAAGGTTGTAACTTTTTCTTTGTTTATTTTCAAAGTTGTAGCTCTTGACCTGCTCTATTCACCAGTGTCCAAACTCAGTTGTAGACTGGCATTATCAGTCACAAATAATATATGAAATGGCTTGTTTTCTGAGAATTAAATTTTACAAATGTAAACCAATGCTTGGGTGCCCAACAGGGCCAGATTAATTCTCCTGTGGACCTGGGACCATTAGATTTTGTGGGGCCCCTGTATACAAGTCTTTCCTAATTTAAAACAAAATGATCACAATTATGGCATCAAGGCTATTAATGCTATACTAAACTTGCCTTTTAATTAGCATAAAGCCATTCTGTGGTTACATTTCAGTCTTAAAACATGTAGAATATAGGTAGTTAATTCAAAATAGCCTACTTCTTACCTTAGAACAGGTGTTATATTAGTTTCTTTCTGGGAGGGAGTTTGGGTGCAAGAGGGAGCTCCAGGCTGGGGCAGAATGTTGGGGTGCAGGAGAGGTTGAGGGGTGCAGGCTCTGGGAGAGAGTTTGGTGCAGGAGGGGATTCTGACCTGGGTAGGGGGTTGGGTGCAGGCTCTGGCCGGGAGGCACTTACCACAGGCGGCTCCCAGCTGACGGGACAACAGGGCTCAGGCAGGCTGCCTGTCTGTATGCTGTGGCACCACGCCACTCCTGGAAGGGGCTGGCTGCTGTCACGTCTCTGTGCACCTGGGGGGAGGGGGACAGCGAGTCTCCATGCACTGCCCGCAAGTGCCGCCCTCGCAGCTCCCATTGGCCGGTTCCCGGCCAATGGGAGCTGCAGGGACAGTGCTGGGGCAGCAGGCGGAGGTGCTTCTAACCTGCCCCACAGGGGCCGCAGAGATATGCCAGCAGCTGTCCACTTCTGGGAGCAGCGTGGGGCCACGGCATGCAGACAGCCTGCCTGAGCCCTGCTGCGCCGCTGGACTTTTAGTGGCCCAGAGATCGCGATCGACTGGCAGAGGCTCCAGGATCAATCAGTTGATTGCTATCGACAGGTTGGTGACCACTGAATTGTATACAATTATGGATTTATTTTTGGGGGACCCCCCCTTTGCCCGAAGTCCTGGGCTGCAGCTCCTAAAGCTCCTGCATTAATCCAGCCCTGGTGCCCAACTGGAGAAATCGCAGGCTGGATTTTCAGATGTGTTGAGTTACTCCCAGCTCCTGTTGACTTCAGTGACTTTAAACACTAATCCTTGTCAGCACAGTCTGGCTGGTCTAATTAATATATTGATAATATGTCAAAGAGTTAATTTTAGAACAAATGGAGGAACTTAGCTGCTAAGATAACAGAAATTTGCAATATGTGTCTTACATAAAATAATTCAGTATGTCACATGCATTCATGATTTCTAGCGCTGTTCAGGAACTGGATTTTTCAATTTGGGAGGAGTTTCGTGACTCTGAAACTTCTTCCATTCTGAAATGGAAAGAAAAAAAATAGCAATTTTCCTTGATCAGAAATCCAGAAAACAAATTTTTGGTTGATCGAAACATACCCCAAATCCACTCTAATCTAAGTATTTTTGAAACTGAATGTAATCTTTCTAAATTAAATTTGCTTCAGGCACCTAGCATGCTGCTGATGCTATATAAACAATAATTTTTGGAGTAGCAGCAAGCATAGCTCAAGGTGTTGTAAGACTGCAGGTACAAAATTTAATTTTAAAAATACCTTCTGTTAACCCCATCTATGACAGTCTAAATCAGTGATTATCAAACTTTTGTACTGGTGACCCCTTTCACATAGCAAGCCTCTGAGTACAACCCCCCCTTATAAATTAAAAACACTTTTTAATATATTTAACACTATTATAAATGCTGGAGGCAAAGCAGGGTTTGGGATGGACAGCTGACAGCTCACAACTCCCTGAGGGGTCCCGACCCCCCAGTTTGAGAACCCCTGGTCTAAATGACATGTTTGTAAAGTTATGATTTGTATTTTGTTTATGGCCCGTAAATGGCAGGGATTTTGTTTTCTGACTGTCCTACTGACTGATTTTAAAGGACCTTAAATACCTAATAGTTGTTACATTTCTAGGTTTGGGGTTTTTTTCTCTTTAAATAAATATCAAAAGTCCCTAGAGCTAGGAATGGGGATTCCTTTTAACTGTTTATATATCAATAAGTAGAACAGTTAAGTTTTATAATTTACTTGAGGCCTGTTCCTCCTTACTTACCATTAGTGGGAGTTTTGCTGTACAGTTCAGTAGGAGTAGGATCAGTGGGAACAGGAGACCTGCAGAGACTTGAAGTCCCAGTTCAACAATTCAGTTAATCTGTAAAATAAATTACATATTGATTTTCAAGGTAAGAAATTTATGTTGTTTTTGTTAGAGCGGTAAGTCATAAAAAACTACTCCACTCCAATGGAAAAATGCCATTACCATGTAATGCTACCATTAATCATTAAAAGGATGACAAATGTAGATAAGAATTTTTGTGATTTATATGCTTTAAGTTATAAGGAAAAGGACTGAAACACTGCTTAATGCAAATGGTATAGGTATAATTCTAGTGGCATCTTGTTGTATGTGTTAACTGAATTGCTCTTTGTTGCAGGTAGCAATGCGTGCTCTAGGCTTTGAGCCAAAGAAAGAAGAAGTTAAAAAAATGATAGCAGATATCGACAAAGAAGGAAGTGGCACAATTGATTTTGAAGACTTTTTGGCCATGATGACCCAAAAAATGGTAATCATCTACTTCGTCTAAAAAATCAAATGCAATAAATGAATGAGGACATTTAGACAATGGGTTTTTATTTTTTCTTGATTTTCATTTTAGAATGAGAAAGATTCAAAAGAAGAAATCTTGAAAGCCTTCAGATTATTTGATGATGATGGGACAGGAAAGATTTCTTTCAAAAATTTAAAGAGAGTTGCCAAGGAGCTAGGAGAGAATTTAACAGATGAAGAATTGCAGGTAAATTCTGACCTTAGTAGTTTTTTCCCAACAAACTTTGGGACAGTTCTTTAGCTCTGTCAGGCAAAATTGTCAGGCTATTCTGAAAGAAAAACAGGAGGCAATAGATATGTTTTAATTAGGCCCCAACTTTATTCACCTAAAATATCTGAGAATACCCAGCAATAAATCACACAGTGCAGGTCATCATTATTTTCTTAATTTGCCCTTCTCCATCTCAAAATAGAAACCCAAAAGGATACAATCAGAAGGAAACACAAGCAGCAATTGTTAATGACTCCTACCCCATTGCTTGGTCTTCACCACCTAGTTATATTATTCCCGTATCCAAAACCTGAGCCCATGCGGAACTAAACCTGCCAAGCATTCCCACCCAGGGAAGCCTGCAGTTCCTGTAATAATTATTAGCCTGCAACAGTTGTGTAAAGCTTTTCTATGGAGGTCAACAGCATGTTTACCCTACAAGTACCAGGCAACGCCCCCCACAATAGACGATCCCCATCCCCTTAGCTCTGTGTCTAAATCTGTTGCCCCACTTATTTCAGTAACTCCTGCCCTAGAGGAGAGTGGGGCTTGGTGGTCACTCCCCCATCAGTGACAGGGCTTGTCTGGAACTATGCGGTATAAATAACCCCCACCCTATCCCCAGTCACCTGGAAGGGCCGTCTCCTCCAATCTGGTCCAGCCATTTCCTGTTCCTCCTTACTCCTCTGCCTTCAGTTGCAGAGGTAGCTCTTATAGGGGTAACAACCACTTTTGTTCTGGCCAACCAGACAAAAGACCCACTGAATTCAGTAGGAATTTAGCGTACATGAGGCATATGGCATTAGACCCAAAATGTGTTCCATATGTAGATGCATAATTAAATATTTCATGGTGTAAACTTGTTTGCTTTTTATATTTTTTTCATATACTTTAAAGTAGGACTGTCGATTGATCGCTGTTAACTCACACGATTAACTCAAATTAATCACGATTAAAAAATTAATCATGATCAATCACAGTTTTAATTACACTGTTAATAGAATACCAATTGAAATTTATTAAATATTTTGGATATTTTTCTACATTTTCAAATATATTGATTTCAATTACAGCACAGAATACAAAGTATACACTGCTCAGTTTTCATTATTATTTTTTATTACAAATATTTGCACTATAAAAAAGATAAACAAAAGAAATAGTATTTTTTCAGTTCACCTCATACAAGTATTGTAGTGCAATCTCTTTACCATGAAAATGCAACTTACAAATGTAGTTTGTTTTTTTATGTTACATAACTGCACTCAAAAACTGATCAATGCAAAACTTTAGAGCCTACAAAGTCCACTCAGTCCTACTTCTTGTTCAGCCAATCACTAAAGACAAACAAGTTTGTTTACATTTACGTGAGATAATGCTGCCCACTTCTTATTTACAATGTCACCAGAAAGTGAGAACAAGGCATTCACATGAGACTTTTATAGCCGGCATTGCAAGGTATTTACGTTCCAGATATGCCTAACATTCATATGCCTCTTCATGCTGTGGCCACCATTCCAGAGGACATGCTTCCATGCTGATGATGCTCATTAAAAAAATAATGTGTTAATTAAATTTGTGATCAAACTCTTTGGGGGAGAATTGTATGTCTCTGGCTTTGTTTTACCCACATTCTGCAATATATTTCATGTTATAGTAGTCTCACGTGACTCAGCACATGTTGTTCATTTTAAGAACACTTTGGCTGCAGATTTGACAAAACGCAAAGCAGGTATCAATGTGAGATTTCTAAACATAGCTACAGCACTCAACCCAAGGTTTAAGAATCTGAAGTGCCTTCCAAAATCTGAGAGGGATGAGGTGCGGAGCATACTTTCAGAAGTCTTAAAAGAGCAACACGCCGATGCGGAAACTATAGAACCTGAACCACCAAAAAAGAAAATCAACTTTCTGCAGGTAGCATCTGACTCAGATTATGGAAATGAACACGTCGGTCCGCATTGCTTGGATTGTTATCGAGCAGAACCTGTCATCAACATGGACGCATGTCCTCTGGATGGTGGATGAAGCATGAAGGGACAGATGAATCTTTAGCACATCTGGTATGTAAATATCTTGGGATGCCAGCTGCAACAGTGCCATGCAAACGCCTGTTCTCATTTTCAGGTGACATTGTGAACAAGAAGCAGGCAGCATTATCTCCTGCAAATGTTAACAAACTTGTTTGTCTGAGCGATTGGCTGAACAAGAAGTAGGACTGAGTGGACTTGTCAGCTCTAAAGTTTTACACCAATTTGTTTTTGAATGCAGTTATTTTTTGCACATAATTCTACATTTGTAAATTCAACTTTCATGATAAAGAGATTGCACTACAGTACTCGTATGAGGTTAATTGAAAAATACTATTTCTTTTGTTTTTTACAATGCAAATATTTGTAATAAAAATAAATATAAAGTGAGTGCTGTACACTTTGTATTCTGTGTTGTAATTGAAATCAATATATTTGAAAATGTGGAAAACATCCAAAATATTTAAATAAATGTTATTCTATTGTTTAATTGCACAATTAATTTTTTTTTAAATTGCTTGAGAGCCCTACTTTAAAGTAAATAAAAGGTCTTGTGTTGAGTCTGCTTGTTAGTCTTAAAAATGTTCTTTACAGGAAATGATTGATGAAGCTGATCGAGATGGAGATGGAGAAGTAAATGAGCAAGAATTTTTGAGAATCATGAAGAAGACAAGCCTATATTAATGTTTGCTATTGTCTTTTCTTAGGGTTGTTTTACAAGGTGACGTGGAAAAGACTTTAAAAAATGTTAGCTTGCACCCTTTTTTTGATGCTTCATAATATATAAAGAAGGCCTATAAGGGGATGTATTTTTGTTCCATTTCTTTTTTGGATAGCGTTTATTTTATTTTTTATGATAAAAATGCAAGGCCTATATAGCTTGGAAGACTGTGGGTGACAGAAGAACTAGTGAAATGAGACATCCCAGGAGTGAAAGCTGAGAAGTAGAGTTAGTCAAACTAATACTCAGTTTTTTGTTTTTGTTTTTAAATGTAATTAAGTTCACTGACTAACACTTTAGAGAAAGGACATTGTTGGAAACAAAACCCCTTCCCCTTCATTTAAGATGAGAGAGCCCATAATACACATTTTCTCCAGCAAACCTAGGGATGAGCAGAGTTGACTTTCTTGATATTTCTAATGCATTAAAAATTAAATTAAATTACAGGCTGAGTTTGTACTTCCGAAAGAAACAAAGGCACAAGACCAATATTTTTGTTTTCTTGTAAGCCTTTCAGGTTTGGTGGCTACCATGTTTATTTCTATTAAGGAATCAAAAATCTGTTGCATATCCATCTTTATTGTTTCTTTACGAAACACCGTTCCTGTGGCCAGTTGCGTTGGGAACCTGTGGCAGGTATGTGAGTAGCAGATAGCAAGGCATTTGGGATAACAGAAGTTGTATTGTACATGGCTCTCTCTAGATGTTGTTTCATTTCACAATCGAATGATTGTCTGAAATCTGGCTTATCTGAATTTGTTTTTTCTCATTTTGTTTAGATTATCAAAGTTGTGCTATTTTTTATATATATATATATATATATATATAATCGTCTTCTCCCAGGTACTGATGTCTGAAGCATTACTGAGTTTCTACTATTCTTTTAAGTACTTGGAGTGAAATTCACCTGTAGGCAACACTGAAGGCCAGGCTGTGTGCACAAGAGTAAATTTACAACTTTCATACAATCTGATCACACCTTGATAGTAGAGAAATAATTTGTTATACTACACAGATGTCAAGAACTAGCAAATTAAGAGATTTTGTGCATATGGGAGCTGCTTTTTAATTTTTATTTTATAGGAGTACTCATGTTTTTGAGAATGTTCAGGTATTGCCAATTTCAGCCTAACTGGCTTCTCAGCATTTCCTTTCTGCACACAAGCATATGGCAGCGAGGCTTAACATGTCATCTAAGGACAGAATCCAGAGGGAATTATCCCTGATTCACTGTCAGACAACCAAATGAAAAGTTGTAAGAAGGCCATAAAACCTAAACAGTATCTCTCTTGATTACAGCTCTTAAATAGAGCTCAGAAGCGGGAGTGTAACACTTGCAGTTGCTTTTCAGCTGCAAGGCCCCAGCAGGGGAAAGCTAGTCCCAGCTAAGGAAGTGGGGAGAGTTAGTTTATGTGAACTCTTGATTTGCAGATGCAGAGCTGATATGTTTTGTTAGAATCGTTCTAGCTTCGGGCTCTGTACTGATCTTCCGCTATATAAGCTAAGCCACACTTAGCTTATATAGAGGTGGGCTCAAATCCATGGATGGCCCTCTGTATTGAATAGAGCCCATATGAACTAGAACATTTATTTTCCCAAGTCAATGTTAACTTTTTCTACTGCAGTAGATGTGACCTATGGTACTGTAAGCTTTTTTAAAATACATGTTTCAACTTTGTATAAAGTGAAATAAAACAAATTTGCAAGTATACTACTTGTGGAGTTGAGTTCAGGAAATTGAATGTACTATCTAAATATCACTTGGTTTGATCTGTGTGTACAGCAATTCTGGACAAACTTTTTAGTTCTGTATTTGATAAGACTTTCCAAAAGAGAAATGCATAGCCTCTAAATGTTCTGTCAAATAAAACTTTTTTTCCCTGGCATGCTGATTAAAAGTTTCTTACACTAAGCAATTCTATTCAGAAAAGGGAAATTTCAGCCTCTAGAAGACTGGGGGAATCCCAGAACTTGTTAGAGTGACTGTACAGTTTTTGAATGCTGCAACAGGAAAAGGGTAATGACTCTTGTTTTACCTGTGATGCATTTAGTTTCTTCCTACCCTAATCACATTACTCACAGTTAAACATAGATTGATTCTGAAGCTAGGAAAAACATACATAAATTTACCTATTCGTGCTGAAACCTTGTAGCTTGGCCAAAGGGATGAGCTTGTTAATTAATCTCTTCAATCTGCAGTTTTGGACAGTTTTTTGAATTGGAGTAGATCTTACTTCTAGTGAATTTTAACAATCATAGACATGTCAGGCTGGAAGGGACCTCAAGAAATCATCAAATGCAGGTGCCTGCGTTGTGGCAGGACCAAGTAAACCTATACCTTCCCTAACAGGTGTTCATCCAACCTGTTCTTAGAAACCTCCAATTATGGGGATTCCACAACCACCTTGGAAGCCTAGTCCAGAACTTACAATTAGAAAGTTTTTCCTAATTTCTAACCTAAATCACTCTTGCTGCAGTAGGACATGGAGAACAATTGATTGCTGGCCTCTTTATAGTAGCCCTTAACATATCTGCAGACTGTTATGTCCCACTTCAGTCTTCTTTTCTCAAAGCCAAATATGACCAGTTTTTTTAACCTTTCCTCATGCATCAGGTTTTCTAAAACTTTTGTCATTTTTGTTGCTCTCCTCTGGACTTTCCAATTTGTCCCCATCTTTCCTTAAATGTGGAGCCTAGAATTGGACACAGTACTCCAGCTGAGGCCACACCAGTGCTGAGTAGAGTAGGACAGTTACCTCCCGTGTCTTACATACGACATTCTTGTTTATACACCCCAGAATGACATTAGCCTTTTTTGCAGCTGCATCACATTGACTCGTATTCAATTTGTGATCCACTATAACCCCAGATCCTTTTCAGCAGTACCACCAGTTGTTCCCCATTTTGTAGTTTTGAATTTGATTTTTCCTTCCTAAGTGAAGTACTTTGCACTTGTTTTTATTGAATTTCATCTTGTTGAATTCAGACCAATTCTCCAGTTTGTCAAAGTCATTTTGAACTCTAATCCTATCCTCCAAAGCAGGGGTCGGCAACGCTTGGCACGCGGCTCGCCAGGGTAAGCACCCTGGGGGGCCAGGCCAGTTT